>NC_087514.1:16946438-17015066 GCF_963921805.1 Phalacrocorax carbo | reverse complement strand
AAGGAAAGGAAAGGAAAGGAAAGGAAAGGAAAGGAAAGGAAAGGAAAGGAAAGGAAAGGAAAGGAAAGGAAAGGAAAAAGGTCAATACACCACCATACAACAATTAAAAACATTAATGGGCTACTTCCTTTAGAAAGAGGTTTTAAGATCAGAAACTTAGACACAGAAAGGTAAGCTGGCTTGCCCAGACAACTCACAAAGCCTGTGCCACAGTCACTGTCAGAAAAATTAACTTCAGTCTAATTCATCTACAAGGTCATTGTTCTTCTTAGAGATCCAGATTAGGACTATATATTTTGCATTTTAGTTAAGAATTCACATCTTGTAATACTATGCAACTAAATAATGCTAACTCAGCCAAATTTAACCATTTCTTCTTATTCTTTTTGCATCACACTTCTTTAAGTCATAATCAGTAAAATCAGATTGTTTTACTCACACTGAAACCCTCAAACAGTCAGCTGGAGCAAATGTTTACAGCTAAGCGTAAACCCCTGAAAATAGCAAGTTTTAATGGAAATACTGTCCAGCCTTTCATGCTTAGCTCTAAATAATGAAAGATTCCTGGCTAGCTTACTCTCTCATTGCCATCTAACCATTTTTGTTCCATTCATTAGTGGAACATCACATAACTTAACAGAAATTAACCTAAGTAGAGAATGTCATCCCAGAGGGATATTGGAACAAAGGAATATTTTTCTATATTTGGCAGTTTTGGTAAAAGCTTATTTTCTAATCTACAGTAGTTGTTAACTTCACAAAGAAATGAACTCTCTTTCTCCAGGTTTTTAACCAAATATCCCATTCTTTTGGCTTTGTCTTGGCCTTGTGGATGTCTTAAATACAAATAAAAGCACAAAATCCCACCCTCCAAGTTTCTGATTGTTTTTTTAATAGCTCAGTCCCCGAGGGACTCAACTTGTTATTGAAATTGTTTTCTTTAATGGGCATTTTGTGCTTTTCCCCTGGATTATTTTACTTACTTGGAGTGGTGAATGCATGCCAGTTCAAAAATCAAACACTGGGGCAAATGCTACGAACACATTGCCCAACATGTGGTCAGCATTCAGACAAGTATATAAAACAGAGAATTATTCTGAGCACTTGGGAGAAAACTCTTCATTTGGTGTTACAGCAGATAAATTATCTATCTCATAATTTAGATTATGCTGACAGTTTCATTATGTATTTCCAGCACTCAAAGATACTAATAAGTGTTGTAGGTTTGTCCCAGTTCAGCATACAAACTAAATTCTGCCTTCAGATGAATGCTGCACAGACACAATGAAAGGCAGATACATTCTATAGGATCTTGGCACCGTCAGCTCTCACAACATTTGAACTTTTAATTTATTTCAAAAGCCTCAAAGCTTATTTAGCTGACATTTGGGAGGGAGCTGGAGACAACCTGATTCTCCTCTCACACATGTTTTAAGCCATTGTTGGATTGCTGATTTCATTAGAGTTACTTCTGATTTACATGGCTGCCAGTGACAGGATCTAGTCTATATAAAACTGAATTATAAATCTAAGGAATATTCTGCCAGATTTCTGATGTTACACCCAGCAGGAGACTATTGAAGTTATAAGCTGGGAAAATAACTTGCTAAAGGAAGACAGATCAAGAAACAATCTAAAGGGTTGGTGGTTACTAAGTGAGTTCCTTAAGGATCAGCTTTGGGGCTGTGTTTGCATAATTTTTTCAAGGTTTGTGCCTAAGTCATCACAAAGTACTTTACTGAGTGTTATTCTGAATTCCAAATCTTTTAGAACCTCACAATTTCTCAATGGTCTGTTATCCTATCAAGTGCTGATACTAACTTTGTTTGCCTCAGTCAGTCTTCTGTAAATACATGCTGCAATTTCAATTTTCCATCTATCATCATGCCCTGAACAAATCATCATAATATGTTAAACAGTAATGTATGCTATTGAAATTAATCCATCAGAGCTGAAGTTTCCAAGTTGTTTCTTCTCTTTAGGATATTTACTGCATCCAGCTTTAGGCACTTGGCCATCTAGCAGTCTTAATTTCCCACTACAGGCGATGGAGAATAGACTCCACTTAAGAATGATTCAAAAACATAAGTAAGATTCCTGGTTTAAATAGCCTTATGAAAGGATCTGCTTCTCCACATTAACTGGATAGGTTCATTTGCCCACGTAATTAGGCAGCTGAACTAGAATTATCTGACTGTCTGTTGCCACCCTTAATCTGATGTTACAAATTCTTGTTACAGGACTTCTAATTTCCTGTACAAATTCTTTCATTAAGTTGCTTGTAGTTGCTGAAGTCGTGAGAGTATGTATTTCATTTTCTTCAGCTGCTCTTTGGAAAAAAGCACATTCTCCCTGCGGATAAAGTCTTGTGGGTACTGCTGGATGAAAAGCTGGACACAAGCCAACAGTGTGCTCTTGCAGCCCAGAAAGCCAACAGTATCCTGGGTTGCATCAAAAGAAGTGTGGCAGCAGGTCAGGGGAGGTGATTCTGCCCCTCTACTCTGCTCTGGTGAGACCCCACCTGTGGTGCTGCGTCCAGCTCTGGAGCCCTCAGCACAGGAGAGACATGGACCTGCTGGAGCGGGTCCAGAGGAGGGCCACAGAAACGATCCGAGGGCTGGAGCACCTCTGCTGTGAGGACAGGCTGAGAGGGGTGGGGTTGTTCAGCCTGGAGAAAAGAAGGCTGTGGGGAGACCTTATTGTGGCCTTCCAGTGCTTTAAGGGGGACTATAGGAAGGATGGGGTCAACCTCTTTAGCAAGGCCTGTTGTGACAGGACAAGGGGTAATGGGATTAAACTAAAGGAGGGTAGGTTTTGACTGGATATAAGGAAAAAAATTCATCACTCTGTTTTTCAATTTACTTTTACTTTTATTAATGACAAGATATCTAGTTCAATTCCTACTGACATCCATGAAAAAGCTACAGGATTTCCAGAGAAGAAGAATCAAGATTTTTAAAACTGGCATATTGGTCTTCACTTCCAGTTTCATTTTCAACTGTGTCAATAACTTTGGCATATTTTAAACACAATGAACTGATTCAAGATGCATGGGCAGATCCCTAAATAAGATGTGTTTAAGTACATTCTGTAAAAGCCTCACACTAAAAACACAAAAGAGTAGCACCCACAGGAGAGCCATAACAGTTAGGCATTGTTAAATTGTACAGTATTAAAAAAAAAAAAAAAAAAGTCAGTTCCTATATCTTGTTGGGGCCACTAATATGCTGGACAACTTTCTGCAGGTTTGAATCCTAAAGTTAGTAGCTAAGGTTGTAGTCAGACTACTCAATTTTCATGTCACCCATCAGAAAACTCAAAGCACTGCTGCACAAAATTGTTAATGCCTGGCAGCAACCTAAGTAGCAAGAACAGTGTCTCAGCTCCTCCTTTCTGTTTCATTTAGGAAAGCTAATCTCTAATTGTAATCCTGACAAAAATGTGTCAATACAAGTTTGAATTAGAACTAAACAATCATTTCAAAACTCACCCTGGAAATAATTAATTAAGGAAAGACTTTCACTTTTACACTTTTCCTTCTACTACAAAAAGAACAAAACCAAGAATAGAACACCCTTTAGCCTAAAACCCCCAAGATCCCCAAAGAGGAGTTCATGATATGTCTGTAGCTTTGCTCACCCGTCATGTGGGCTTTATCATTAACAGGTAAGTTAGAGTTGCCTGAAAGAGTGGTCTAATCAGTTTCATACTGGGAAGGCAATACTGGGAAGCACCTCTGTTCCACTTTCCCTCTCCCACCTTGCCAATACAATTTCAGAAAAGCAAAGGCTCTTTTTCCACTGTGCAGAAATAATAGGCCACTTTAAGAAAAAATTTATCCCATTGCTCTACAATTAATCTGGAGAAATAAACAAGAAAAGTTCAAAAGAAACACGTCTTCTGCAAACTGTGGTAACTGTTTTTTATTGCCTATCTGTCAAGGAAATTAGCACTTACATCAGGCTGAAAGTGACAAAAAGATCACAATGGATTTTAACTTCGTGCTTTTTCATGTAAATTATTGCCAAATTTTGTCATGAAAATTATATCATTTTAATTGAAAATCAATTTCCCTGCTTTTAAAATTCATGTACATTTTCAAAAATAATAAAAAATAAATATGAAATACAATATTGCCTATAGTAAAAGTTGTTAAGTCATCTCCTCTCTTGCTTCTGCAATATTGTCTTTATATGTTAATCTGAATTTATATATATAAAATATGTTAATATTGCAGTTCATATAAAGTTATCCATAATTTCCATCAATGAAAGTCAGTACTACAAGTAGCTTACAACATAAATCACTGATTAAACTCCCTTTAAAATCAATGAGTAATACTATAAATCTGACAAGAAATACAGAAAATATTATAATAAATAATAAATGTAGGCCATCTACTGTTTATCATTTAAAATTGACCTCAAGAGAATAGCAAATAGATATGGATTTTGATTTTATCTAATTTAAATTCTAATTTAGATTCCAAATTAATATCAAAGCTGTAAAAGTATCTTGTCCACATGGGTTTTTACTATTTTATGATTTATAAATGTAATCACGTCATTTTTGCTGCACAGGACATCCAAGTCAGGAAAAAAGAAAACCCAACCCTATTTTCATATTCTTGCACGTTTTTGTAGTATTTAAGTTTCAAAATTTGTTTTTCAAAGACAGTAGAGGAGATTATGGAATATATAGTTTTATATGTAGGATAAACTACTCTGTTAAAAAAAAAATTGATTTTGTACTTTATAAAGCTATATGAAACTTTGGAGTGGAGCAGATTTATAAAGATGCTGCAAACATGAATCAATAACAATTATTTTATTTCTGTTTGGTAAATTGGAAGATATGAAAAGTTCACAGAATCACAGAATCACAGAATGGCAGGGGTTGGAAGGGACCTCTGGAGATCATCTTGTCCAACCCCCCTGCTTGAGCAGGCACACCCAGAGCAGGGGGCACAGGAACGCATCCAGGCAGGTTTGAATGTCCCCAGGGAAGGGACTCCACAGCCTCCCTGGGCAGCCTGTGCCACTGCTCTGGCACCCTCATAGGAAAGGAGTTTTTTCTCATAGTGAGGTGGAACTTCCTGTGTTCCAGCTTGTGCCCATTGACCCTTGTCCTTGTTGTTGGGAACCACTGAAAAGAGCCTAGTCCCATCCTTTTGACATTGGCCCTTTAGATATTTATAGGTGTTGATGAAATCCCCCCTCAGTCTTCTCTTCGCCAGGCTGAACAAACCCAAGTCTCTCAGCATTTCCTCATAAAGGAGATGCTCCAGTCCCCTGAGCATCTTGGTAGCTCTCCACTGGACTTGCTCAAGGAATTCCTTCTTGTTTGAAAGGCAAAAAAAGTAAGATGACTAAACACTAAGTTGGGCAACTGCCAATAAACTGGAAAAGAGAAAGCCACTTCAGATATTATTCTTTGAATCTTTTTAATTCATTATGGTAAGAAGATAGAATATTTGTTAATTAGGATGTTAAATTTAAAAACAATTTTAACTGAGAAAATACTAAGAGATACATTTTACCTTAGCAATGGAGAGATGAAAGAAATGTGTCATTCCTTTTTGTTCATTACAAATGATAGTGTGATAAAAGTAATTTTTGCAGTCTTTGAATTGTAATATTTTTTTCCTCACAAGATCAGTTCCTGACTGAATCTCACTTGGATTCTGGTCATTTCAGAACTTTTTTTTTTTTTTAAGTTATTCTATGTATTCCATTTTTTACATGAAACACCCATATCCAGACCTTGCAGTCAGCAAAGCATGCAGGAAGCTCAGATTTTTGCCTGCCACATATATACACTAAGATGCAAAAAGGACTGCACTGAAAAGAAGTTTATACTGTTCTCTGTACCACTGATCAATGTATACAGCAAGGAGGAGATGTGAGAGATACCTTTACTGTGCATGCAGACCTGTTTTCTACATTGAACAAAATGTTTGCCTGGTAGCTGTGTTGTCTACCTTACATTCCTGCTACTATAGCAAACCTAGCATGGTATCTGATTATCACTTACTATTTACAGGAAATTTGAAAAATTGAGAATGAGTTTGGAAAAGGCACTGGAAATCAGACAGTTCTGGTAGGAAAGATATTTGCAGTTATACCATCTATAATATATTAATCCTTTAAACACAAAATTGAATAGTTTCAAAAATATGTAGTTTTTACAGTTAATATCCGAAACATGATGTATCAAACACATATGAAAAAAATCTGACACTTATGTATCTTATGTACAGGAGGGCATATTTTTAGACTGAAAATGAGCATGGTTTTCTTTATGAAGTGTAGACACACAGATATCCTCAGAAATTCAAAATAATGGCTGACTTGAAGCCAATTTCGTAACTTTGTAAGCTCCAGGGAAGCTCTGTCTCCAGCATGGTAAGCGTTCTGAGGATAAGTGACTAAGACAGTCACTCTCCCAAGCAGCCCACAATCTAGATGCTATATGAAACCAATGGAGGACAGAGGCAGGTAAGTTTTCTACAATGTCATTAACAAGGTTTAGTGTATTAGTATTTCAACCAAAAGTTTAGCCAGAAAATTTGCAGATACAATACAAAAAAGCCTTAAAAAGGCATTTCGTGCCTGAGGAAGGAACAGATAAGCAAGCAATTGTGGCTGCCACAGCTGATAGAGTGAAGACTGAGCCTCTGTAAATTATTAAATGCAATAGTGTGAGACTAAATGCTTAGGGTTTGAAAAAGAGAAGGGGGCTGAAGATAATGTGGTGGGGAAGTGACAACCAGGGAGAGGCAGCACACACAGGTAGGGCATGGTTAGATCAGTGAACAGTTGCTCATCCTAGCAACAGCATGTTGAATGGAAATTTGTTTGTGTTCTATTTTACACAAAATATGTTTGCTGTGATAGATCCTACATTATGTATACATCACTTTTGTTAGGGCAGGCTGCTTGTATGGCTAAGAGTATCTGATACAGCTGGGTTTTATAAGGATTACTTGCTAACTTTTAAAGTTAAAGCTTCTGCATCTTTTCCTTCTTTCCCCCCCCCCCCCCCCCCCTTTCTTTTAAATTGCAGGTTAGTCCACAGATTGAAAAAATCCAAACCATCTATCTGTTCTTTAATCACTTTATCCCCACCAAGTGGGAAACGAACTCCAGGTACTTTTCTGATGCTCTATTGTTAATGCTGAGGTTAGGAAGTTGTTCTGCCATTTTTAGAAGCTACTGTTGTGAGTGGAGATGTACCATGCAGAGAGAAATTGCATTTACTCTCTACTACTTCCTCTGTTATTTAGGATACCAACTATGGCAGATTACATGTGGATGTTGAATTTCTCCCCCAAATGTGCAGTGATATCAGTTTGCAAATTTTTATTTTGGTTGACACAAAGTTGGTTAATCCTTGAGGGAGAAAGTCTCTGGTTTTACATAGTTTATTTATTTCTAGATATTACTCCTTGTGCACTGCATGATTCCTCTGATAGGCTAGCTCTTCTCAAAAGTATTAAATGACATACAAAAAATCTATTGGATATACTGACAGAATAGAAGTTTAGCAAGTTCTCTTTCATAAGTCATATACAGTTTAAATTAGTAGTGACTAAAGGTTATTAAACTAAGCACTATGAAAGATGAGTGGTCAGCTCTGGATTGTAAGACACTGATTCTACAATTATCAGCTTGTACCTTTTCTTTTCCTTTCTTTTTTCCCTCAGAAAAAAAAAAAAAGGAACTAATTTTAGCACCAATCATTATGAGGAAAGAAAAAAAAACTAACTAGTGAAATAATTATGTGAACAAACATGTTTTGTGGACATCTGCCTTAATCAAAAACCAGAAGAAAGCTCATCAAAATGGGCTTTACCTACAGCGTCTCACTGTGGCTTTTGCTAGCTTGCTGCAGCAGAGGATGCCAAGTCATCCTACGTTTCCAGGGCATTTGGGGAAAGTCATTCCTAAACAAGGATAATAAAACCCTGGAGATGGGAGCTGGAAATTTGACCTGCCAAAACATTGTTGCTCTGCCTTCTGGTCCGAGTGTGTAAGAAACATCAAGTTCTCAGTGGCTTGACCAGCAGGTACCATCAGCTTCAGTCTGGGCCCTTCTTAGGACCCAACACTCTCTCCGTGTTTTTTCTCACCAGCAAGTCAGGCTGAGCACAAGCTGCCTATGAAGACTATCTGCCTTTGCAGATGCTTTTTTTATGAAGTATTGCAGGCTGTCCTGTCTGTCAGCTTTGGTCACGTGAAGCTGCGTTCAGGATTTAGCCTTTGGTGTACCACCTGAGCTGCTGCAGAGTCCATCTCCCAAGGGCTGCTAGGAAATTTGGTATCTGACTTGGGATAGGTGCCACACTGGCAAGGTAATACAGAGGAAACCAGTGAATATCGTAAATGTAATACTCAGAAACCTGCCAGCTACTCTGTTTGGCTTCTTCGTTCTTATTTTTAAAACTGTCACATAAAAATAGTATAGACTAATTCCAGCTAAATATTTTCCTTTCCCCCCCTTTTTTTTCCCCTTCTAAAAGCAAAACAATTCTGATTTCTTTTTTTTAACTCCTGGACACAGATTTAAAAAGCATAGTTTTGGGATTTTTTTTCTCAAAGTCTTGGTATTGCTCTGAATAAATCTATAGCAATTCCACTAAATGTCATCAGCTGCCTTGTGGACTTTTTGCTTACTCTGTAGGAGGGGAGGCAGGGGAGAAAGCGATTCTCAATATTAGTTTTAAAAGAAATTATTTAGCTGTGGACGTGAAACAATTTTTTAATGTTGCAAAATCTACTACTTACCAAGGCCTATATTGAGGATATTGCAGTTTAAAAAAATGCAGTATTTTTTAAAGAAAAAAAAAAAGAGGAAAAAGGAACCCAAATAAATCCCCCAACTTTTAATAAAGCTGAATACAAAATGGTTGGAAAAGCCATAGCCATCCCCAAATTAGGACATATCTGAATATGATTAAAATGATACTTTTTCCTTTACATTTGTACCGGGCAGAAGGTGCAAGATGCCTGGAAGCAGCACGTGGAGGCAAGAAGAACCTTTCAGTACAGTGGCAAACGGAAAGTACAGGAACATGCAGGGGGAACAGCTGAAAGCTCAAGAAGAAACAGGGACACCTTGAATCACACTTCCTGCTAGGCTGCTTCTGAAGCAGCAGGGCTCTTTATTATGAGTTTAGAATGAGCTCTTACTCACCCACTACTGCTTTTTTTCTAATACAATATATCTCACAGTCTCAAGAACTCAGTAGGAAAACAGCCAAATCTGAAGTAAGAGAATGTGAAGGAGGCATGAGAATTACCTTCAAATATGCAAAGAAGGGAACAGTCTCCACAGAGGTGGAGGCTAGGACAGGGAAAAAAAAAAAAGGATTAAACTGCAGCAAAGATGACTTCCATTAGATACTCGGCAGCACTTTTTTAACAGTGAGCATAGTGGATTACTTTAAAAAGGCTATATTCTGGTGAGCTCTAAGACCCATTTAGACAAGCATCTGACAGTAATGACATGCATAGTGCTTATGCAGCTCTGGCACAAGAAGATGGACTACATGATCTTTCCAGCTTCTTTCCAGCTCTATGAGTGTGTGCGCAAAACAATAGTCACAGTTAATCTGCATTTGCATGTTTGTTTCTGCCAAAAATAAATGCTAGAATAAGGTGAATCTGAAAATGTGGCTTTTAATCTATCTACCTGCATGGTTCTTACTGGTGAGGTTTCTCTCCATGTCCAGCAGAGAGAACTTTTATTTGCAATATCTCATCCAGGTCACTTAGAGGAAAATTATTAGAATTCTGTTTCTCTGCATTGCAGGATCAAGAGCTGAGTCAACCCTGCTGGGATTCAACCCACGTTCCAGGGAGTCTAAGTATTTCATATCTGATATTTAAACCTCTAACCAAATAAAAATTCTGCTGGGAGATGTACCAGTGTGTGGTCAGATTTTATTGTGTTTCTGTTTGAAATTCACTCACAGGTTTGAGAAATTCCTACATTTTTTACCAGCTCAGAACATCTGTTATGTTGATCTGTTTACCTCTTCTTTTCAAGAACATGCAAATGACCAGGATTTCAGTGTTTTCAAAATTATTTTATCCTCAACATGATTCCATTGAGATCCACAAATGCCTTAGATTTATGCCTGCTCAGTATCTGATGCTCAATTATTAATTCACTAATGTCTGTAAAGTGCTTTGAAGATGAAAAACATTACATTGTAGAACTGCTAACTGATGCTTGGATGCTACTATTACTGCTGCTGAAGCTGTTAGAAAATATGCTTGGAATACATCCCCAAAGGCACATGATGATGAAAGGTCAACTAGGGCAGCGGTTTATGCAGAAAGGAGTAAATCAGACTGAAATTCTAGAACTACACTTTTTTAATACAGAGTCCAAAAGTCATTAGAGTTATGAGACTAGATTTTTTCCTTTAAACAAAGTATGTTTATCTATTAAATAGATCAAAGGGGGAAAAATCAATACAAGGAATAACTTAAAACAATAAGGCAAAATGCATTTCCCACTAGCTTCTGGGAAGGCAGGATGCTGTGTTTTCTGTCCTTCACTCCAATTAATTTGTACATGGATGGGGAGCTGAGTTTGAATGTGTAAGCACATTTGGTTGGAACAGCCCTTTGGGTAGCTGTAGAGAATACAGAGAAGTCTGTGAAAGCATTTAGTCTCTTTGATTATAGAGCAATATAGTTTGGGTTTTGCTATAGCACTTTGCTTCTGCTCCAGGAAATACCTTTTTAACCCATAATGGCCTTTTGGTGGGATGAAGCCAGAACCTGAAGTAAATGTCCAGGAAGATCTCAGCAGGTAGGGCTTTGCCTCCAGGCTCTGGCATCTAGCTGCTTGCTGCAAGATCAGTAATGTTTTTATGGTATCCTCTTTGGTCTCCCTCAGGCCCACCCTCCAGCTGGATTACATCTCAGAGTTGCTCTTCCCTCTGCCTAAGATACGTACAGAAAGTAGAAGAGGCTTGTATTGATTTTTCTCACATCACCCTCCTACTCACACACATAGTCCTGATCATCAGATACTTTGGGTGTTTTGCTACACTTCACACGAGTTGCTGCATTACACAAGAGTGTTCCCTACTACAGAATTGCAGATGTTGCTGACCCAGTCTCCTGCCGCTGCTAGAGAGCACTGCCTTTAAGAAAAGCTTGAAAGAACTGGTTGGCTCTGAGCAGAGACCAGCTGAAGTGATCAGATAGAACTTTGACCCTGAGTGGCAGACTCCTTTATTTGAGCAAATTTTGAACAGCAGTCACTGCATGAACTAAAACTGTACCCTGTGCAGAACTGAGCAGATAAAAACCCAATCAGAGCTTAAATACTTTAGAAATGTGGAAGACAACTGGGGAAGTTTAAACCCAGTGCTTCACTTTGTATCTGCAACCAATGAAAACAAAAATGGACACAAAAAAAAAAAAAAAAAAAAAAAGAAAAAGGTAAAGTATAGAGGAAGCTTTATCTCTAACAACAGCTTGTTCTGAAGCACCTGAGGTTTTTAATACTTTCAGTCAACTCAGCCAGGGAAGGCTAACACTGAAGCTGTAATGTAGGCATTTGAGAACTGCTTTCCACATAAAAATAAAATATATGAGTAACACAATTTTAAACAGAGGGTACTAGAAGTTGTTGAAAAAATAGAGAAGTGACTTGAGATAAACCTCTGTTTTAGGAGGTGGAGTCCTTGGTAAGACGCAAAACACCGAATGGGATCTGGAACAAAACACTCAGAGAGAGGTTATTGAAAGATCAAAACTTAACTGTGTAAAAAACAATTCAAATTTGGATAGCAAAAGAAGCCAATCAGTTCAAGCCAAAGCCCACAGACTGTTATTCAGAGAAGAAATACAGCAATCAAGGGTGGAAAGGCAGGAGGATTTCAATGCTGGGAACCTCTACAATACAGCTCATGAAGCAATATATGTAACCATGTACAAATTCACATGTAAACAGAACAAGAAAAGATAATGCTTGACATCTGAAGAAATATGCAGAAAATGAAATAGATTTGCCAAAAAGTTTAAGATCCCATAGAATATGTTCTACATGGGCAAAGGAGTTTCTCCTTAAGAGCAAAAGATATTATTGCCAAAGGAGAAGAACAGACTGCCAATGGGGTGGGGGGCAGATTGTCAGCTGTGATGAACATTGTTTCACAGACTACAAGAATCAGTGATCATAGAATAGTCATAGAATCAGAATCAGCATCATAGACTAGTTTGGGTTGGCAGTGCCCTGTCCTGCAGAGCAAGTGCATTGATGGTAATGACAGCCAGCCACAGTCCAGATCACACACATATCCAGGTCAAGCCAACTCATCAAGTCAGGGTCAGGACCAGTGAGGAACATGGCAAGGCATGGGCATCCCTGTGGCATAGCTGGGCAAAGACCAGGGGTGAGTGTCTGAGCCCAAATGCAGTTCCTGAGGAAAGTGGGAAGGCCCCAGAAAGGCATATCACACCTCTGTCATGCACCTCAGATACCACATTACAGCTGCACCATGTGAGATCTTGCCTTGAGCCCAGGCAACCAAAACCCCAGGAGGGAGGGATGGAGGCTGCAGAGACTGTTGGTATACCTGGGGCAATGACAGTAATTTTGACAGTAATATTATATTATATTATATTATATGGACTTTCTTTTTAAAAGAAGAGCGGCTGAGAGAAAATACCTCTTCCCAGAACATGCTCAAGTATCATAGCCTAAGTGTAATGGACAAAGAGTGCATGCTGCAATATTCATTCATCAACAAAATTTTCTTGATCTGGAGACATAATAGTGCTAGTGGTAGAAGCAACTGCTAGAGGATTTACTAGAGCACTTCAGAGCTATCACATCCATGTCACACATCTTCAGCTCCACATATGCTCCAATGTCATATAACAAAGAAGATGTGGTCTGTTGTGCAGACTCCATCCCCTCTACTATTATAAGTACAGCCACACAGAAACCGTGGCCCAACTGTCACACTGTGAATGATGCAGTCTACATGACTTGGATAATAAAGGTTTTCCCAAAGTTGTATCCTACTGTTGCTAACTGGATCATGTACTACCAAGCATGGGTCCGACTTCACAAAGAACTTCCTTTACCGGAGGAAAGAACCAAGGGATCACTCACTGTGCAGCTATTTTATCCAACAGAAAGCTCCAGAATATTTTCTCTTTACCTTGGTCTTTTTTTTTTCCATGGCATGGCATGATGCCTAGCCAGCCTCTGATGAACTGATGGTGCTTGTCTGAGATGACTACTCAAATATCACTAATATCTTTGGGACCATCTATTCGCTCATGAAAAAAAAATTACTGGAGAAAAATAAACATCTGATTCTTTGCTCTCAAAGTGAAAAGTCAGGAGCTAATACAGGCATGGGTTGATTTAGACTGAAGGTCAATCCAGTCCAGAGCCCTGTCTCTGGCAGCACCAATAGTTCCCCAGAGATAAAAGAGCAAGGACAGAAAAAGCATGCTTGCCCTGTTAATGCACTGCAAAGGTATAAAAATCATGCACCCACACTCCAGTCAGATTATTTCTAAGAATCCAGTAGGCTACCTTCAGTGAACCAACATGAAGCTGAAGCTTGGAAAACACAGGTTCTTCCAGCGTTTAATCATATTTGGAGATAGATTATTAGTGGAAAGGCATTTGTTTGTCATATTACTGACAGCTGGAATGTCTGACTGATGAGACGCCAGTGATGCCTCTGAATATTTTGCTTTATGCTACTACAAATTTGTATTTATTTAGAGCAAGAATATAAAAATCAAGTGGTTTACCCCTTTGAAAGGTACTTTGACTCTGGTCCCATGGCAGTCAAAAGTGTGGTTTGCCCAGTGGCTGTTGCTGAAGCAGTTCCATTTTGCATAACCTCTTTAAATAGTAATTGTATCTGGGACTAAATCTGACCTTCCCAAGTCACACTACAGAATCCAAAGAACAAGGGCAGCTAAGTATTACTTACAGGAAAATTTTGCTCTGAATTTTATATTTCAGGTCAGTCTTCTGCCTAGAAACCCCTAGGAATCTACTGCTTTGCTATGTAATCTGTCTGCAGTTACCATATCCATTAGCCAAAAGCACTTATAGGATTTTATAACGGTGCATTAGGACACTGAGCACTCCAGGGAAAAAATAAAGTTAATGTAAAGGCAAATGACTTTCAAAATATTCTATTCTGTGCCTTTAAATTTCAGACCCTGGAAAGAAAGCAAAAGAAAAAAGAAAAAGAAGCACATGAAAGGAGGAGATCAGCCTGTGACTGAAAGTCCAGCTGTGTAAACAAGTTTAGTGACTTCTTTTATCTCTAATTGGTCTTACACACTGATCTTTCTGGTGCCAAAATCACACACTTCACATTAATTCTTCAGTAATATAGCATTATTTCCGGATGGAATTGGTCTGAAATGTCAAACTGATATGTGTCACTTGCAATCTATTAACATTCCAAGTTTTTTCCAGTGAACATCAACAACTGTCTTTAGTTATATTACTTTAAAAGTTTGAAAAGGAAACGGGTTTATACCACTGAAAATGTGAATATAGGCACTAAAATTGTGCTAATAGTGCTATTGACTGCATGAGACATAAAAGATACTCA
Source organism: Phalacrocorax carbo (assembly GCF_963921805.1). NCBI lineage: Eukaryota > Metazoa > Chordata > Aves > Suliformes > Phalacrocoracidae > Phalacrocorax > Phalacrocorax carbo. Next base: position 17,000,446 of record NC_087514.1, on the reverse strand, counting down.
GCTGGCATAAATTTTTAGGCCAAATTACATTAACTTCAGAGATGCCATGCCAGTTAATATGGTCAAATAACTGGCCTATAAACTTCAGAAGATATCTGTCTCACAAATGCAGAACAGGCTGTTGTCTTTCTTGATAGTTTAGGACCTTTGAGTAACAAGATATTCATATAATTATGTAGACTAGTCTGGAGTAGACATTGGGTAGACACTGAAAACCTCCAGTGAGACAAAGAAGCCACATGTACAGGCAAATGAAAATCAACACTGATAAATGCAAGGTGATGCACACTGGCCGTAAAAATAAATTAATGAGGCAACAAGCAAATGAACTGTCTGTCCATCTGACACTGGTCGAAGTCACCCATATGTGAGAAATGGGCATCAAAGCGAAATCACAATCTGTGTGCAGTTGTGATCAGAAAAACAAATATTTTAGGTTACATGGTGTATGTGGCACAATGAAATAAATAAAGATTGTGTCAATACAGTGATGTAGTATTGCCTGCACAGTTAGCAGGGATTTGATAACATCACACAGCAATGAAAAATGTGTATGAGAAACAGTGAACTTCTTTTCTTTTGTCCTTCTATTTCTTCCACAGGATTATTACATAAAATTGGAAAAGAGTAAGTTCAGAAAGAATCACTGAAGTATTTTTTTCTGCTACAGTTCACTAAGCTGTGATTATATTGCCATGTATGTATATGTATGTGCATACGTGTGTATGTATATATATAAAAAAACTTAGATAGACCTTAGGTTAATAACTGATCATTGGTAAGACTGTCAGAACTAATAATCACCTCTGGCATTAACTGATAATAAACATAATTTCAAAACCAACCAAACATAATTAATGGCTTAAGGTAGCCTCTAATGTTTACAGATCTGTCATATGATAAATAGAATTTTTGCATTTAATAAGTCCTTTGAAGCAGCCAGTAACTGTAAGAATTAGAATACTAGACTAGATTGACCTCAGTTTTATTCAATTTGGAAATGTCTATTTTGCTAACTATAATTGTTTTCTACAAATAGATGACTAGACAAGACCCTGAGTGACCTAATGCATTCATTCATGTTTTGAGCAGAAGGGTTGGACTGGAGACCTCCAGAGATACCTTCCAACCTTAACAATTCTTTGATTCTATGATTCAATGAAAGAATACAAATAATTTTGTAGGAGTGATACTGGAAGGAATATTTCTATTCTAAAACGTACATGTGGTTGAATGTGTTAGAAAAAAAAAAAGAAAAAAGTTATAGGTTGGGATTTTTCTCATTAATTCACTCATAATGGCATGCAAGGCAATTCCTCTGGTGCTGCATTACTCTGTGAGAGACAGTTTCTTTCAACCCCAAACTAGATTTCAATAAATTGTAATAGACATTCATTATAATTCCCATACTAGCAGCCTCAGAGATGACTGCAGCAGGAAAATACTTCTTTGCTTCAGTACTTACTTATATTCTCTCTATTTGCTACCCTTCACATGCAGCTTTTTGTTTTACTTCTGAGCTCACATCCATTTGTATAATCAGTAACATCACCCATTCCTCACGAGAGCAGAGTTAAGGAGAGTGTAACAAGCCAGAGAACTCAGATCTAACAAGTTAAGTAAGGCTGGCTTCACCCTTTATTTAAAGGAAAATTGCTGTGAAAAACAAAAGGCAAGACAATCATAACTCTCAGAATACTGAACAAAATGGTGCCCCTACTTAACAAGTAACTTGTTTTGGAAGTGTCTAGCTATTAAGTACATAAACACTGTTGTCAACATCAAACATTGACATTGATCAGATTTAGGTCAGGGCCTTTTTCTCTTCCCTTTAGCATGTAAAATGTGTTTTGACTCTTCACTCAAAGAAGCTGTTTCATTCCAGTTGCTAAAAAAAATCAAGAAGAAATACACAACAGTAAACAAAATAGGTGAACCATTTTGCAATACTCTTGTGAAACACCAGGATTACTCTGAAAAAGTGTCCATAGCTCGGCACCTTTAGAGCTTAAGCATGCATCATTATCATTAACAAGGTTTTTCCTTTAATTTATTAGGATAAAACAATGTGTGTTTCTAGCCTGAATATTTGCACTAAAGCAGTTCAAAATTAGTCCATCTGTGGCTACTCCAGGACATTAAACCTGCCCAGGAATATGTTATGCACAAAATTGTTTGCTAAAGCCAATATCCGTCCTATCAAATCCTTTCAGCTACAAAACAAGATGGTCACATACAGATAACATTAAGAACTCCAGACTGTGATCGTTCCTGAAACACTCCAAGGAACTGATCAGGAGAATGCACATTGGCAAAGCCAATAATTTTTCCATGGACTGATCTAACAACTGAATACTGGAGATGACTGAGGTCCAGCAGCTAGAAGTCTTCTGTGGCATAATTAATTTTACCAGTTTAGATATTGTTTCAGAGTTTGTATTAATTGTTTCCACAGCAGAGTTGGTTCTTCTAAGATTATGCTTTGATGGGGCAAGTCAAACACCATCTTCCCTGATGGGTAGAAGTTGTTTTTAGGCTTGCATTCATTACTTGTCTTTGATTTCTGTGTTGAAGTAGATTTGTTCAGTGGCTTGCAACCACTGAAACTAGATGCCAAATCTCAATTTAAAAATGGAGAAATTAAACTGCAAGAAAAGGTTGGACTAGATGATCCCTGAGGTCCCCTCCAACCTGTGATTCTGTGATTCGTAAAAATATTAGCAGCTAAGAAGAAGGGAACATAAATGTGAACTTTAATGATTCATTGAGTTGAAGTGTTAACAGGGACGTAATTGAAGAACCTTTCTCCAAAGGCTGATATGCAAACCAAAGGAAAAGACCCATTTGCAGACTTCACTTGGGTACCAACCTCTAGAGGGCAACACAGTCATATGAAATGGCAATTCAATAATGACAAGGGCAGTACCAGAATTGCACACTAATCAATATAGTTCATTCTCCCTTTACATCTTAAATATCTGTTTATACAAAACTTAATTTGAAGGACCTGTTTTACAGAATGACACACGTAAAGACCAGATACGATGTGTATGGTTACTGTGAATATATTGTAGCTTCCATTGACACTCAATCATGGCCATAAAACACATGACCTTCCACTCTAAAAACACAACCTTTAAGCTTGAAAGAAATACAAATCTCTATAAGCTCTCAAGTCTTTTATTCTCTGGGAACAAAACCACTTTTACGAAGACTAGAATGTCACGCTCAGACCTCCAAGTTGTGAGCCTACAGTGGTTCCAGACTGCTAATCCTCAACCGATTTTTTTTCAAAGCATTCCTAAATCCCCTCACTCTGTGTGACTCAGTATGATAATTTTTAAATACATACATATGTGTAAATTAAATTAAAATCTTCTTATAGTTGTTGTGTATCCCAGTGCCTTTTACCTACTACAGCTCCACTTTTCTTAGATGACAGTGTCTTCATGGAAAGGCCATCTGTATTTTATCTTGGTAAGACAAAACATACAGCACATATTCTTTGTGCTTCACTTGTAAATAATGCAAGTCCTATTAACTAAAACAAGGATTAGTCCTCAAGGTTCTTTGCTAAATAAGTTATTAATACTATAGGGACTGTGTTAACAATAATAGAAGAGCAGAAATGGCATAATGATTATTTCTCTTAGAGTCCTCTGAAAAGCATTCAGTCATTAGCTCCTGCAGCCATTCAGTGTGGACTCCAGACTAATACTTTAATTTTCAGATGTCAATTTCTGCTGTTAAATTAAATGAAAATGTGTACCGTGTGATACATCATTATCTAAAGTAACACCTGAGGAAATCACTAGAGTAATGCCATTAGCATTGCTTGCCATTTCCTAAAATGTTTTGGTGTAAAAATGCAGGCTGTGTGGTTTTTTCAAATGGTTGCCTACTGCAACCTTTCTTCGGCCAAGGCTTGCAAACATCAGTCTACCTTTCACCCTGGGTAGCTTAGACAGTATTTGGAACTGACAGGAGGATGAAACATGGCCTGGGCCTGTGCATGAGGCAAAGAATAGGTAGAGTTGTAATCACCACGGCAACGGGCTTTGTTATATTATGAAGCTGTTTGCCTGCCTTCCTGAGGAAGACTTAGTTAACTGATGTTTGTACAGCTGTATTGGGTGTCCATGGCAAGGTATTGGTGGCGGGAGACTGCAGGGGTGGCCTCTGGGGGACGAGACCAGGGGCTGCCTTGTATTGGACACATCCAGATCCAGCCAGTGCTAGCCCGCTCCAATGGACCCACTGCGGAACACAGCTGAGCCGGTCAGCCAAGATGGTGACACCTCTGGGAAAATGGATTTCAGAAAAGGCAAAAATGCTTCATGGCAGCGTGAGGAGTAAGGAAAAAAGTGTAAGAAATAACCTTGCAGACACCAAGGTCGGTGAAGAAAGCAGGAGAGGAAGTGCTCCACGCACCAGAGGAGAGATTTCCCTGCAGCCCATGGAGAAGACCATGGTGAGGCAAGTGGAGGATGACACTGAAGCAGATATCCATGCTGCAGCCCATGGAGGACCCTATGCTGCAGCAGGGGGATATTCCCTAAAGGAACTGAAACCCATAGAGACCCCCTACATTGGAACAGAGAAAAAGTGTGAGGAGGAAGGAGTAGCAGAGAAGGACTGTTATGGACTGAATGAAAATCCCTCATTTCCTATTCCCCTGCACCGCTCAGGGTGGGACGGAAATGGTAGAGGAGTTGTGAATGAAGGAGTGAAGTTGAGCCTGGAAGAAGTGGAGTGGGGAAGGTGTTGTTTAGTTTGTCTTCCCCCCCCCCATCCTAATCTATTTTAATTGACAATAAATTAAATTAATATTCCCCAGGTCAAGTCTGGTTTGCCCATGATGGAAAATGATAAGCAAGCTCCCTGTTTTTATCTCAACCCATGAGCTTTTTGATCTTATTTTCTCCCCTCATACTCCTGAGATAGGGGAGTGAGAGAATGTCTGGGTGGGTGTCTGGCAACCAGCCAAGATCAAACCACCACAAAAGCATTGAGAATAACCATGATTTTTCTATGGAAGATCAATATAATTTTTACTATATAATATTTTTGTTGAGCAGGAAGAGCCATGAACTAGAAGACCCAGAGTGAAAACTCTGAAAGGTTGCTCTCCTGTCCACTCCTCTGAATTCTCCAGGCAAGTTTGGCTAGGTCTGTCTCACAAAAAGGTGTGGTTTGAGCCCAAAACTCATGTAGATTTTGAGGACATGTAGTATATGAATGAAGATTTCCAATCTCTCCCTCTTCCCCTCCTTCATATTTCATTAAGCCCATAATGCAGTCAGTTGGAGCTGCTAGACACTCTCTCCTCTTCAGTTTATCCTGGAATTGTCTTGCAGAGAGGCAACTGGATACTGAAAAGTTTTGCAACTGGTGCAAATCTAAATCATCTAAATATTGCACATTCTATCAGTAGGGAAGAAACACAGGCCTTACACAATTCTTTCTTTGCAAAGAGTTCTGTGCTCCCCATGTAATGGGATTGTAACTGTAACCTAAATAGAAGATCTCACGCACCTTTTGCAGCTGGAGATCTATTACAGGTTTGCTTTAAAACTTCTTCAAAGACTTCTAACCTACATCAGTATCATCTGGCTGGAAATTAACTTGAGAAAACCATGAGAGGTTTTCTCCTAGTTGCATAAACAACAAAATAGACACCATCTCTCAGGAATGCATCTGTAGACATTCTCCTACTGAATTTCACAATCTCAACACAAACACACTCACATATTGAAGCCTTTGGTCCCCAGTGTCTCCAAGATAATCTGCAACTTCAGGTTGGAGAAATTAATTCATCCTGTACCAAATGCCAAGCACTGGCAGTTACAGTAGGTCTCCTCTACTCTTACTGAGGAGGTGAGACACTTCCAGGACATGTGCAGCAATCTGCAGATCAAGTTTTACAGAAACCTCTCTAGGTACTTAACAAGTAAATGGGAAGTAAACCAGCTGTGAAATTCAACCTAGTAGAGTGCAATGCACCTCAGAATACATTAACAACACAATAGCCCTTGGTAAAACAGCTGTCTTTGACCTGATCCTTATGGTCTGCAGATAAAGGATAGGTAGATGGGGATGGAAGAAGAGAAGAAGTGTTAGAATTCTGAAAATGTCATTGATAAATCTTCTTCACCACATGGAGAAAGCTGTTCTGATTTGCTCAGTCTGATAACCTTTATTCTTCCCTATACTAACAAAATTGGTTTCAAATTAAATCATCATGTGGCATAAGATATGACTTAAGTTGGTTATAAATACTGGTATTGAGCTGCATCACCTGTAAATTGACCAGTGACAGGAATTAAAAGAAATATATTTTGGTTGAGAGAAAAGCTTCACCACAATAAAAGTATGATGCTATGTTGGGAGGTTTTGGTTTAGAAAATAGTATTTTTTGCATTTTTTAAATTTTACTGTAGTAGAGGTAGGAATGTGTATTTTGTTTCTAAAACATGATCCCCAAATAGTGTAAAGGTAAATCAAAGGAGCAAAAACTGGCATTCAGGGAATGTAAACACAAGATCCTTTCAACCTACTTTTCAATTAATAGGATAGAAACAGAAGAGACAAAAATAATTTAAGGGACAATAATTATTTGAAAGCAATGACAGAGCACATAGAAAGGTCAGCAGACAATCCTAGGACTTGTTCGAAAGACAGGGTCTTTCTGAGTAACTTTGAAAAAATCCTAATATTGGTTGCATTTACTCTAATGCCGAAGACTGGACTGTAACTGTCAGTAAAGTGACAGTTGTGCTAAAATGTGACACATCCCTCCCTGATCCATCTCAGAACTACAGAGCTACTGAGTTGACACTTGGCACTTTGAACCAGTTATACAGCCCACAAAACTCAGAGAAGACTGTGAAAGAAAGTCAATTGTCAGCAGAACAAGGAAAACGAAGGCTAAATACGAGAAATAGAAGTGAAAGCTTTTAAGCAGGGGAAAAGAAATCACAGGAGAAGGTGTCAGGGATAATGTCATTAGCAGTGACAAATAGAAATCATTGATTAAGAAAGTAGTGAAAGCAGGGGAGGGAAAAAATGTCTTTGAGCTTTTATTCAGTGGTTTCAAATCTTTCAAAGATTCCTACAACCATTTCTTTCAAATGCAGAAACTACATTAAGCATAATAAAAGCACTGATCAAATCCTTGTCAGCCTATATAATGAGTTAGATCTTTCAGGAGAATTGCCTGTCTATTGTGATACAAGCTTAATATCTGAATATCAATGATTTACTCTTATTGTTTTGGCTAGATTACAAGACTTGGAAAATGTGATTAGAAGTTGCTGTGGAGGCAGAAAGTATTTATATACATGTGCAGATCAAAGGTTCCGCCTAGACTAGTGTTCTCTATCCAGACTTAGTCAACAGCATCTTATATTTCAGAAGATGACAAATTTATCCCTGATCCATTTTCTGGGAAGTCCACCACATTCCAGGCAATCTAATATTATTCCTTCTCCCTCTGAGTCCCTTAATTTCTACGGCAGAAAGAGCTATACTGAAATCAATTGAAGGACAAGATTTTTCCCTGTTTCTTTTACAATGCTCACAAAAGGATTGATTGCAATTTAAAAAGCTGAATCCTAGACCCCATTTCTGCCACTCAGACTTACCTCCTCAAGTAATCCTCTTGCCCAGATGCCATCCTTACTTCCAGAGTTCCCAGTGCATCCCTCTTCCATGTGCCTGGCTTTTAGAGTTGAAGTGCTTCAGAAAATTGACTGTCTTTATATTTTTCTGTTTGTCCGAACTGAACATGCTGTAGCTACTAAACAAATATTAGGCAAAGAATAACTGCAATAATAAGATAGCCAATTCTGTCATGAAGCATGCTGAGATGCTAGCTGGAATTACTTGCCACAAAAATTCTAAGAAATGTTGAAATTGCTGATAAATAGACAAAATATGTTTCTGAGAAACAAAACAATGACAGCTATTTTGAAAAGAGAGGGAAAATTACCCCTAATTAGAATGTCAATAAACTATTAGCCATTTATAATTGGTGTTCTAGGGACATTTAATGAACTATGCGAAAGCCAGCTACTTTTTTTTTTTTTTTTTTTTTTTAAATGCACACTGGAGTTTCACATGTACTCACAACAGACTTAACGTCCCCTGAAAAATATAAGATTGAGATTTTCAACTCAAACCAGAGTTAGACAACTTTCAGCTAAGCCAGGGTGATGTCATTCATCTTTTTTCAAAATAACTAAGAAAACAATCAAAATGTCTTAAATGAGAAGGTGACTGCAGACAGTCTTTGCTGGTTTCAACCACTAATGAAGTGAATAGTAGCAATATTTGACATTTCTAATGCATCTTTTATCCCAAAACACCTTAATCAATTTCATAACCATTTAGACACGTCTTTTAGCTCTTACATATGACTGAAATCAAATCACAGGAATGACACAGGGCAACACACAGCAAAAAATCAGTTGTATTTTTAAGTTCAAGAAGTGAAGGGGTTTTTTTATCAGTTGAGACTATATGGGAAGATCTTCAAGAGCTTAAAAAGACACCCTAGCTACAGTTTACAATTTTAACAGTCATGGTAGAATATAATTTCTGAAGTGGGTTAATTATTTGGGACCTTAAGATCCTTTCTTACCCAGGTGAAGATGAGGTAAGTCCTACAAAAGCAGATCCATGTTATGAAGCCTGTTTGACCCAATCTTTGGTACAGGTGAGCTTTTCCTATTTATGATTCTTTTTAGCAAGATAATAATAACAATAACAATAATCATCATCATCATCATCATCATCATCATTTAAATAAGCATTGTCTGAGTCGTGATAATCCATGGATGTATCAGCTTGCTTTGATGTATCAACTTGCTTCATTTGCCAGGCTTTAAGCTTTGAGCCTTTAAAAATACGTCCATGTGCTTAACATGGCAAATTCCACTGAAAATTGAATAAAATTCAGTTCAATTCATTCCAGCAACTGTGCCATAGGCAATACTAAATTTAAGATAATGATATGAAATTTAAGTAAAAAGTAACAATTTTAACCAATAAAATGCCTGGATAACCAAAATCTGTCTACAGTAGATAGAGATATTATGGACAAGGTTAAGAAATCTCTATTCCTTAGTCTCAGGTTTGCATTTACATTGGTTAAAGCCAAAACCAAAGGTTTTCTGATGAAAGTAAATAGAAAGGGTGTTTCTCAGACTATCTTTGTACCTTTTAGGAAAGTTTGACTCCCAGACGTATGAATCTCTGGGAAACTTGACTTCTACTAATCTAGAAAAGCAATTTTTTAATCAACTAGATATTTTTCTATTCTAACATTATTCCATTTTTAGTCTCATTAACTAATAGATCACTTTATATTGTTAGGACATATCTCTTTTTTTACTAGACACATTAGATTAAGATCATTGCCTGAACCAGCAAACAAGAACCTGAGAATGTGTACAGTGAGAAGCCTGGCAAAGCCTGTGTTTACAGAAACGTTTTTCTTTATGCTATTCTTTTGGAAAAATAAGATGTAACAAAAAAGGTGAGACTATTTCATGATCCAGCAAATGAAGATCTGCATTTACTAAAATTTGCAGATCCTTCTGCTTTACTCTTTTGCATATGAAAATGACATACAAGAGGAATTAGGGCATACATCATATGTATTTTTTTCTTGAATAATCATCTGACTCAGATAATGGTATTTGCCATTTGGAAAATACTGTGTATGACATGGTTAGATCAAAGTCAGCTGATGGAACTGGAAGATGAAACAAGAGCTCACTACTCAGCCTGATCTGCCCAAGATGGTAGTACCAAAATGCAGGCAGCAAAGAAGGCCAAGGTGAATAATTTAAAACATTGACCGAAAAAGCCAGACAGCTGCATATAAGTTTAACCATGTTACTGTTTTACATAATTTCAAGTTAAACTAAAATGTGCTTAAAAGTTTTGAAGAGCTGTAAAACCTAGTGACAAGTGATATATTATTAATGCTTGCCTAGGTAATTTTGAGTTCTTTATTATTATCTAATTCTGTTAGCTAGCAAAGCTATGATGGAAACAAATTTTAACTAAAGCAAGGTTATTTAGATTGGAAGATTACTCTATTCAGTCTTAGGTATTTTTCAAATATTAGAGACACCAAACTTGGAGAATATTATTAATATCCTGCAGGGAGTACGGACAAATAATAAAAAGGAAAATTTCTTTTTCAGAGGAAAAGTACAGAAACAAGACACAGGATAAAGAAGCTGAGAACAATTCTTCAGATTTAGAGAATGATAATGTTCCTCTAGCAGATTTTAAAGTGAATATCCCTGAATGAATTACTGTAAATGAAAAAATGCTTATTCATGTAGACCCCCATATAGCCCTTACCTCTGAATTCAGTTTCAGCTCAAAAGCTTGCCTGGATTAAATCTAGAGTAAGGAAACACCATATGAAAAGCAAACTCTTTCTGCTGATCTAAGTAATTTCATATATCTTCATATCTTCATGTCACAGTTTCCATTTCACTTAATTACAAGAAAATAAGGCTTTTATAACTATATACTAATACAATAATAGGTTTCAGCAGTATTCTCACAAGAAATGTTCAGATCCTGTCTTTCTGAAGGTAGGAGTAAATGAGTAGGGCTGAAAAATTACTAGTTCCACCTATAAACTAACAAGAGGGAAGGTACGCATATAAAGGAGAAACCAGTTGGAAAATTGCAAATTCCAGAGGGAACTACAAGGTAAAACAAAGAAAGGGAGGAGTGTTGATTTCTGTCTGCTTTTTGGCAAAGGCTCATGGCCCAGAAAACTTCTTCTCTTTGGCCATTATTGGTAGACCTGCTTCCCTTGTGCTGCGCTCTGGCCAGGCTTTATGAATTAAAGAGGGTTGGGAGTAATCAATACTTAAAATAAGAAATCTCTAAGGAAACCCATAATCTACAGGAAATTATCTTGATCCACTAAATGACATCAGTTCTTTGGGTTAATAAAATAAGGGTAGGCTGTGACTTTAGCAGGTATGCAGTCGATAGAAGTAGGAAGGTTTGGGAGAGATTAAAAAAATCAGGGCATTAAATATCCCATTTCTATTATCTCAGTAGTGCAATGGGAAAGAGGGATATTCTTTAGCTCAGTATATATAGTGTTTGCCATTACGTCTCAGATTTCCATATGCTTTTCTGTACATCTAGGCAATAGACTGCACATCCTCAAGTTATGTAGGTAAGTTCCTTTAACTGGCTCATTTAACTCAATATTGGTGAGGCAATAGTGATATAAATATGAGAACATGTTAGCTTCCTTCATTTTGTGACAATAGAAGAAAGAATTATAGGTTTGCCAGATGTTGGCTAAAGTATTGATATTTTCAAGCCTAAATTTAATGTACTTTTCAAATTGACTACGTTCATTTTCAATTCTGCTAAAACCAATGTTAGATATCTCACCCAGAATGTTTTATGGAAAGCTATATTTCAAGGGGTTCTAAAGACCTCCTAGTGAATAAGCTGCAATCCCTTTAGAAATTTTTGCTTTATAAATAAAACACAAAACCATTGCAATCCAAACTGAGAAGCAGAAATCAGTATGTTGGCCTTGTGGTTTCTCTCACTATAAGAAGGTGGACAGACAAATCCTTCTTGCACCCTCCTCAAGATTCATGGCTGTGAACAAAATAAAGCAGATGCATATTGTGTGTTTGTTATACCTCTGCCTTGTGTTCTTTATCCAGTCTCCAAATCCTCATCATATTAATTATGGAAGTTATTTAAAATATTCTAGGCCAATATTTTCCATGTGTTTCAGTCACACAACTTCACATACTTTAAGAAAAGGTCTGATTTTCAGGAAAATCTAGCCGTTCAGATGTTGAAAAAGCAGGTTCTGTCATTTATTTTAAAGTAGACCCTCTAAATATATTATTTTTTAAAGGCTGTGTGCTTAAAGTATATACAGAGTAGTGCTACAGACCTGTAATATTTGGCTGTATCTCCTTCTCTCCTTTCTGCTTCTCTGCTTTCAGTGGGACCTCAGGGAGTCTTAAAATTTTAAAATTTACTAGAGGGTGGTGTTTTTTTGGTACTCAGGATCTGTAGTTCTTAGTTTTTCCTACTTCCTCTCTGTTCCCCAGTTTCCTTCTGTCCTCTCTACTCAATGAAAGTAGCTCACAAGCCAGATACTGCTGGTGGTGGTGTTGTGCAAGGCACAAAGACACCATGCAGATGAGGCTATGGGATGAGAGTGGATAATACCAGCAACAGAAGGTGCCTGGCAGGAGAATGAAGCAAATTCAGCATCCTCAGATCTGTGTGAGTGAGCGCTGCACTGCTGTGCCCCATGCACACCCATCCTCAGTCTGCCTGCACACCCTGCCCCTCCTCTCAAAGGTCCACCTCAGCAGGGAGAGCTGATAGTGGCCTTCTGTGCCCAAGCCTTCCCATTTCACAGTCCCGTAAAGCTCTACAGAGTTGTGCTAAGTCATAACTGGGGCAGGTAGGATGTCCAAATATATCCAATCTAGCTATTCCAGCCATATCAAAGGTTACCTCTGCAGAGGGAGGGAGGAAAATATGCAGCTGGGCGTAGTAACTGCTTTGCTTCTCCTAGATTAATCCCTACCCAGTGGCAATAAATAATTTAGGGAATTTGGAGTTGGTATACTCAGAGGCAAATCACTCTGGGAAGGTGGATAAAGCTGGGCACTTTGGTATTATCAAATTGTTTCTGTTCATTAAAAGGGCAAGATGCAGAATGATGCTGAATTTTGAATGTTGCACAAAATGAAAGCACCCGCCCTCCCTCTGCAGCACCTCCATCTGTGCAATCACCTGGTGTCACCTGATGTATCAACACTTGAGTCCCTGTCTCCCCAGTAAGGTGTCTTCTTAAATTAGTATTAGTTATTATAGAAGTAGCAAGGAGAAGAGGAATACCCTGAACTGAAGAGACCCTGCAACTTTGATCTAAATCAAATGTTTCAGTGGCTCCGCAGGCAAAGCCAGGGAGGGTATTTGGGAGTGTTTCACTGTCAAAGAAAAAGTAATTTTTTTAGGCTACGTATAGGCAAATAATGCAGCGAACAGTGATGAATTGTCAGGGGCAGAGTGGAATCAAAGGAGAGACTGGGAGGGAGAAAGAAAGCAGGAACAAAGGGAAAAACTACAAACTAAAAGATGTCTACCTAATAACCACAGGAAAGAAGAGAGGAACCCTTGAAACTATCTCCATCTGGCTCCCTTTATCCCCTTGTTGTCTCATCTGTAGTGTCTTGTTTTTGTGAGGAGTCTGTAGTGCTCAACTTTATGGAGTAGAAGGGCAGTGTAGCAATAAATACAGAAATATGATTTAGGATGAAGAGGAAGAAGTAGGGAAATTCTCTATTGCCCGTATTAGAAACACATAAAATCAGTTTGTCTAGGTTTTCTACTGGCATGGGCAAAGTAGGCACTTGCACAAAGCAATAGTTGAGCATAAAAAAAAAATAAATGGCAGGACTTGACCACCCTTTCTGCATAAAGAAAAGCAGACAGTGCAGTTATGCCACTGAAGGACAGTTAAGCCATGGTCTCTGAATGGACAAGGGGGCATCTGTCTGGCAGCTGCTGGCACAAGGAAAGGAGGCTGTTCAGGGTTTTGCAGCTGAGGTTTTGTCCCTCATCCCCACCCTGCACATAGAGCTTAAGCAACAAAATCCAGTGTTGATACACAGATGAGAATCAGCTCTAAAGCAGGACCAATACAGCCCCCCAGACTATAGGTTTCTGAACACTTCAGACTGACATTAGCTGCCAAGAAAAAGCCCATACTGCCTTTTCCACATCACTGACTGGTCATTTTATCACCACGTACTTACCGCTGATACGTGTGTCTTTTCACTGTGCTGGGAACCCAATCATGGAATTAATGGGGGTTAAAAGTCTCCTTTTTGGGGGCAAGTGGAAGGCAATTAATTTCTTGACCTGGTACATCTCATGGAAACACAAATACTTCTGCCAGTAGAAAGAAGAGTGCAACACAGGGCAGATAGGAATGGGGCCGCTTCTTTTGGCAGCATCTCTAGCTTGAAATGTTCCTGAAATTGTGGCCTCAGGCAGTTTACAGAGAATGAGAAAAGGCCTTGTCTTTTCCAAGGCCTGTTCCCAACAATCAGGCAATATCTTGTTTAATAATGGTCAGATCCAATGCTTCCCAAAGTCCCTGGAACTTTGCTATCTGTGCGCATTAAATAGTCTTATGTGCTCATTACGATTAACCTTTATTAAGTACATATTTGTCCACTGCTATATTTTGTTGAAGTTTTTTTCTAATATAATAGCACATTTCACGCTTGCTTCATTAATATTTTTTCAGTCCTCGTGTTCCAATCTGAAATTCCTGTATTTTTTGTATATTTTGTCTTCCTGGCATTGTTCTGCTGCCAAATGTCTTTATCATCTCAGACTGTATGCAGGGTAAAGCCTGCCCTTTCATATGTGCCACTAATTCAGGCAGTTCTCCTGTGTTATTCCATGTCTCCTCACCAGCAGCACAGTCTTTCTTCAGGAAATGGAGAAAGCTGGCTTAAGTGCAAACTCAGTGGCCTGAGTAGGTAAATTAATCTTCTCTATTACCTTTTGTCCTGCTTAATCTGAAACAAGTTAGATCAGTTAATTGTGTACTTTCCATGAAAAGCTTTTTAATAGACAAGTTTGTCTAGCACACAGGGAAAAGGTTATTGTATAATGTCTTGACAAAAAAAGTCACAACAATTTATGGCTTCAGATGCGTAGGTGATGTCAGAGAATGATCGAGTGCATCTTCAAAGACAAGAGTTATATGATTTGTTCAAAAGTTGCAACTAGATTTTTTTTTACTAAATTATTAAGGTAGTTCAGGATTTGTTTGCAGAGTGGCTTCCATGAAAGAGCTGGAAAGAACACTTGTTTAAATGTGGGACTTGGGCACAGATTGGGATTTTCTACTGTCAAACCAAAATCTTTCTAGAATGGGAACTGAAATAAAACTTACTAAGTGCTAAGAAAAGCTCACTAAAAATGTGTTGAAACAAGTCCTTTTTCAGAAAACAAGTTCCCACAGCAGCACTGAAGAATTTTGTATTAAAAAAAAAATCTTTGTCTTTTTCTGGGCAAGAAAAATTGGGTTGTTTCAAAAGTGTTAATTATAACAGCTTGGAATGGATGGTCATATTCAGCTCTATGAAACTGGAAGCATGGGAATGTTCATTATTGTTGTCTCTTCTTCATTTGTATTACTAGAAGCAGAAGATTTGCCCACAAAATTTATAATGTAAGACAAGAGAAAATAGGAATATGATCTATTTGATCAAATGCAATCATCTATTATGTAAATATTGTACAGTTCTGTCTACAGCTGAGCTAAATAATAGGAGCACCCCCCATCCACTACCAGAAAACATTTCCCCCTTCCTAAAGTCGATGTCTATATGCAAGATGAATCTAAAAGTGCTTCTGTCTTTAAAGCTTACCTAGTGAAATACAGCAGATTGCAGATATCAAAAAATCAGGTAAAGCTGCTCCAGCCACCCTCATCAGACAAGGGGAATGAGTAAACAGAGGCAATGACAATGTTAGTAAATCAAAAATGGTCAAGGCCATTCTCTGGAACAGAGTTTTGCTTGCAGACTTGCTGGCTCCCTACCAAAGCAGCATGGCAGATGGCTCAGGATCTGTCCCATGGTTCTTGGTGCTTGGTGCCTGGTGCCTTCTGCTGGAAAACTGTCCCCAAGGAAATGGGTACAAGTAACACAGACCCATTCATAGCCCTTCCCCTGAGAACTGGGAACAGTCTCCTCTGTGCTAACTCCCCAGGCGTCCCCAGGACCTGGTCAGAAGCACGTAGCTGGCCCCAGCCAAAGTGTGCCAAGGATTGCTCTAGCCACTAAACCTTGCAAACAGTCATTATCCAATGCCTGTGAATATTCCCAGCTTGATTTATAGATAATATAGAAGTTAGCCAAATAGTCATGTTGACGAGTATGATAGTGATGTCAGTGCACCAGCAGTCTAGCATGTGATGCTTAATTGTAGATGTTAATGTATAATTACCAGGGATTTATTGCAGTGAGTTATTATGGAAACGTAAATAGATGGAAGAGCCTTTGCACTCCATTTAAGATCCATGCGTGTAACGGGGTATTTTGTACTTGCATCCAGCTCTGGCTTCAAAGGCCTGTGTATTAGAGAGCTCTTTCTATGCTCCACCATTTGTACCTAGAGATGTGCTTCAGTTTTTGTTGGCCTTTGTCTCCTGATGTATATACCACACTCATAAGGGAGAAACTTAAATTGACTAGATTTGTGAATGTTTATAACCACAAACTTATCTAGGCTAAAAGGGACCTCCAGAGATCATCCAGCCTGGACCCCTCCGGTGGCTGGCTGTGAACATCCAATAAACTCCTGCTCTGAACTTTCAACTGACTGTAGGAAGATGAGGATCATAATGAGTATTTGCAGTTGGGTGTCCGAAGTATGCCACTCTTAGGGAACATTAACTTTGAAAAATTACCTTACATTTCTGAAAGGCTTCTACCTCTCATGCTTTCATACTCTGAAATCTATTTCCTGTTTTATCAGATTCCATAAGGGAGGAAAGTACTCTGATTAAAAAGGAAAGAAAGTATTCTCATTTTGCTTTGCAAGAGTTTTTCTTTACAAAAATAAGTGGTAAGAAAATATCTAGTTCCCTTCCTTGAAATGATAATTTAGAAAGCCTTCCTAATGCATTTTTATACTCCTTTATTGTCTTGTTTTCCTAAAAGAATGCCACAGTGAGAAGAGAGCTAGCTTCATGTTGGGGCTTTGCTTTCTGTACTACAAATCATAAAATAAATGATTCCACCCAGAAATAAGGCCACAGCAACCGTATTGCCTGTGCAAAACAAAGTGTTTCCCTAAAGTCTTTCTGTGGCAGATTCAAGCCACCATCTTTACACAGTGCTGTAACAGACGTTTTTGGGTTCTTTTAATGTATTTCTTTTCTGTTCTTTTAAATGGTCATGTTTCTGGCCAACTTTACTGACAATGTATCAGTGCTGATGGAGCTGTTTGGAGGTAGGTGAAAGAACTGTCACCATATCAATCTCACCATTAAGCTGTCAATTCCACAGCAGCGTTTGGAAGTGAATCAGACACTTCCACTGACGTTGTAACCACAACGTGTGAAAGACACTTCTATTCCTTTGGATGTGCAGGAGACACTTTCATTTACAGAAAGGACCCACTGATACTCTTGTTTTAGTGCACACAAGGATTAGTCAGACTCTTCAGGGAAATCAAGGGAAGCTGGTGTCAGTACAAACTCCACCTCCACCAGGTCTCAGCTGTCCCAACTGCCTAGCATAATTGCCCATCACAGCTAAACTCCCAGTATGGACACATAAACTGAACACTTTCACTGATGTTCTGCTGTTTCATTGATTTTATATCCCCACCGTCAAGAAAATTTTATAAAGACAGTGTCAAAGTGAAAGTTGCTTTTCCATGATTCATAAATAAATAAAGTTGTAAAATAACTATCCCGTTTCTTCTACTGAGTTTAATATGGAAAGCACCCTGCTTTCCCTTCATACAGAACAACGCACACTGCTTATTCATTCTGTCCATTTTCTTCTGCATCAACACCTATTCCTACACACTTGGGTTTTTTTTTAACTTTATGCATTTATAAATCTTCTTTGATGAGGGTCAGGACCTGCTACCAGCAGATGGATTACCTTTTATATTCTGGGTCTGGCTGTACCTGGGACAACAGAGTTCTGACCTATGTTAAGATATGGCAGTAATAAAATCTAAATAGGAAATAATCAAGGACACTGCTGCTAGAACAAGAAGTCCCCAGAATCTTGGCACAAATTTAAACCGCATAATCACACATTAAGACCTAGTAACGATGTCAGTGTGCACTTATATGAGCTGCTTACATGTAGAGCTGCTGTTACAAGAGGAAGGCATTAACACTGTAAGTAGGCTACACAAATAGTAGAACCACAAAGGAAAATTTGAGGTCATCAGCTCCTACAATTATGAGCTCACATAAGTATATGGAGACAGAAGTGCAATATTAAACACTGTTTTTAATTCTGATTAAAGACAGACTGCATTGGTCAGGGATAGTTTCATAACAAGAATGTAAACTTGAATTAAATCTCGTTATCCTCAAATGACGTTCTTAAAACAGGTGAAATATTTGATTATTTAACTCTCTTTCTCTGTACATATATTTAAAATTTCTCTCTATGTATATATGTATATCTCTGTATATGTGTATCTCTGCATATGTATAGAGTTTATATATGTTGTTGCATATATATACAGAGTGTGTGTATATACAGTCTTACACAATGCATATAGACTAGCTTTTGCATTTAGTATCTTTTTCAAAAATGGATAAAGATTAAGCATAAAGTTGACATCTCTAAAACTGGTTCCCCCTCCCTTTGAAAGCTTTTTCTTTGCCTTTTTTTTTTTCTTTACTACAGTTATTATTTTTATTAATCTCTGGAAATCAAAAAGAGACTGAAAATGCATAGGGTCCGCATCTGAACTCACTGGAAGAATGAATTGCAGGGGGAAGTTATTTCTGGCATGGTGCTTTTAAAATTAAGCTCTAGAACATTTGTACTCTAACATTATAAACACATTTTACCATTTTGTATTACTTTAAAACAGCATTTTGTATGAGAGTGAACATCTCTCAACCATGGAGATGAGACAAAACCTATGAAGAAAGGAAATTACAGCATAATGGAAACGATGGCTGGGAGCCATACCACCCTGGGCTATGAGCTCATCCAAGCAGAAATGCCAAGCTGAGCTGATTCGGTCAGTGCTTCGATTCAGGATCTCTGAGGAAACCTCCAAGGTTGCCAGAGGAAGTGGTGGTGGCAACGTTGTAGGTGGTGCTCTCTGTTCTTGAGTCACCGTTGGGTCAGTAACCTGTGAGATGCGAGCAAGCAGGATTTCCTGGAGGAGTTGTGGGCATGATGTGAAACCACGATCCTGAGTATCAGGGATTAAAGACCACCATGGATTTTGTGTGTGAGGTAGACTTGTTAACCCTGGGGTGCTGATCACATTTCAGTATCAGCTTTTCTTAGGTACTTTCTCAAAGTTATGCCAATATTTGCTCCTCCTTGGGGCAGCTGAATAAAACCAGTAATGTAATGCCAGGCTGCTGGCGTATTACAAGAAGTTCTTTCACTCTAAATCCTGTCAATAACTTGAATGAGTTTTGGGTCACATCTAGAGTCCTTAATGTACAAGGACTACAATAGGGCTAATATGATTTTGAAGGAGTTCCTCTCCTTTTCATGCATTTACTGTTTGGGCAATGCTGCCTTTGCCTTTCAGCCATAATCACCAGCCGTTACTCATAGATGCTCTCAGGCCCTGTCATGCTCTCAGAGCAGCCTCACTCCAGATTGTTTTCCTCCCCAGCCCCACAACAGTGTAGTGACATTATGATATTACGTTCTCCCCAGAAACAATGACATGAATCTGATTTATAACTGGTGGTAAAACTTTATTATTCAAGTTTAGATGTAACAGACATCTTTGCTGCCTGAAGATTGTTTGCATAAGAAATACACCAAGAACATGTTTGTGAGTAGAAATGAACATGCACTATGAAAACCAAAAAACAAAACAAAACAAAACAAAAAACCCAAAACAAAACAAAACAAAAAACACAATCCATGTGTTGTAAGGACAAAACATTAAGAGCCAACATTCTAGAGTCAAATCAGGGCTACAAGTTTAATGATGGTTTTTTAGCAACATGAAGTAATTCTTTATGAAGCACTTTTTTTTTTTTACTTTTTTTTTATTACTTTTCCTGCTGGTGAATTTTCTATAAGCTAAATTTACAATGGCATTTTGAGATGTTTCCTTTTCTCCTGTTCTCCTTCTACATAGAGCTCAGAGGCCAAAATTATAGGAATGGAAACTGTGGTTGCTGTTATGATGTTTATTCTAAGAATTTTATTTTACCAAGTGTACTCAAAAACTAAATGAAACTGGTATTTTTCTGGCTGGAAGCCATTATGTCATTGTCTTTTACCCTCCTAAAAGAGGTAAATTGGGGTGTATGTGGTTACTATATAGGTAGCATCTCACCAACTGCCAGCTTTCCAGAGCTGGCTGAATGAAATGAAATTGTGAGGAAAAAGGTAGGGAGGAATCTTATTCTGGGGTGAGGAAATTAGGTAAATCATTCTACTTGGCCCATCTTAACTTTATGGAAAAGTTTTGAAGGGATTTCTCACTTATCTATCACATTTGGGATACGTTGACAAATTGCTCGCTATCCTTTGCCAAGCATAACTGTCTCCACAGAAGCAGAAGGAAATAGATCTACCCTTCTGGCTGAACAGAAGTGAACTTCTAATCTCTTTGGCTTTTCCTGACCAGTATTAGGAATTAGCGTGTTAAGACAGCCAAGAAAAATCAATACAGGAGCAAGAATGGGAATATATTTAGACATCCTGGGCAAAAAGCAGGTGGTAGACAACATCCTTAGCACATAAAGCAAGTAGTTATGCCTACAAAGCAACACTGTCCAGTCCAAAGATGGACTTGAAAGCCCGTCCCTGAACCGAGGACTAATCAGCTAATCCACGACTGCCAAATCAGGTCTCCCCATTGCACAACCATTACGTTTCAGCGCTGTATACAATTAGCATCAGTCACTTTTGTCTTGCTGCCCCTCCATCTGCAAAACTAATCCCTCACCCACAACACGCCTCAACTTCTTGAGATGTCTCTATGTTCCCTCTCTTTAAAACTGTCACAATGCGTAACAGTACATTTTCCAGGCAAAACCAAGATACAAGTACCCAGTGGTGTCCACTCCCCCCTGCCCCCCGCCCCTTTTCTGGATGGTTCACAAAAAATTAAGGGGGGAGTTTCACCAGCACAGTGGCCATTAGGTGCAAAACTTCTTTTGGAAAGCATTCTAAGTTTAGTACCTGAATGCAAACTGTGCTCTGGAAAATCTTCATCTCCCACTGCGTTAACCTAGGGGGCAGCAGCCACGAAGCGATAGCTTAGAGACAGTCCATTTGCAGAAGATGCTGCATGACGGTTCCTGCTGCACAGAGCGTTAATGGAAACATTGTTCCTGTTCTGCAACCTGATTAATGACAGGCACCACAAATCCTCTGGTTTTGAACCATCTACTTATTTTGTGGTCCAATCTGAGATATATTTTAAGATCTCAAACCATTCCTTAGTAAGAGAAGAACAATACCTTGAAGAGACTGGCAAGTTGAGAACTAAGAATGATTCTTTGAAAGTTTAATTTTTACTGCTGTAAGTTGATCAAAATGCAGTGGGTGCAGTAATTACTTGTGTGTGCTAACATTGGTTTCTACCTGAGAGTTATTAAATAAGATTATTCTTTTTCAATGTCAGGATTTAGTTTTCTTGTGATTAGTATCCATTGTGAGGGGGTCTGGAAGAGGGATGGAGTCACCCCTCTGTTAAGAAAAAAACCTGTGCTCCCCCCACCCCAATCAAAGAGAACAAGCTACGGCAAAATCCCATTTCTTACAAAGCAGAAATCTTAGAACATCTCAATATGTCATGGCAAGAACAGTGACCTTTTTTCAACTTTTATTTGCACCATCTAGGTGTTCAATATTAATATTCAAAAATCTGTCTTGTTCTTTGCACTCATAAGATTTCATTTCTCCTCATCCCCAAACCCTGATATATGTGTATTTCCTGTTATTGGCCTCTGCTTCTGAGTTTAGCAAGAGGCGTTATGAAGTACAGGGTGGTGCTCAAGCCTTATAATGTGCATGTCCCCCATAAAATATTTTGCCATGAAGATGCAGCTTCCATCAATGGAGAAGCCACTGGAACTGGTAGGTCTTAGAAGAAGTAAGTCAAACCAGTAACTACTGATAGCCGGCAGGCAGCTACCTCTGAAGCTAATAAAAATCACTGCTTAGTGAGTCTAACATGTTTCTTGGAAAAGCTGAAAAGGACACACACTGGACCCTGATGTAACAAAACGAGGGCAATCTATTTCAGTCCCCACAGAAAAAAAAAAAAAGAAACAAAAAATTACCCAACAAAAATAAATCCACAAAAACCAAGTCAGAACTTATTACTGGAGAACAATAGTAAAAACATAACCAGACTTTGTCCGGCACTGGTATCAAGCAGGAGATTCATCTAAAAAATAGAAGAAGAAGAATGTGGCCCAATATCCTTTGCTAACCTAGAACACTATTGAAGGGTTATAGAACTCAACCGTGAACAGATTGAGCGGGACTTTCCATATGCTGCTCACCCGTATAGAAGCAATGGGTGGAGCAGGAAGGAATACAAGCCTAATGCTGAACAATAGCCTGCCTGTGCCTAAAAAATCAGAGAAACTGTGCAATAACGTTTCATCTGTGTGAAAATGTAACACCTAAAATACTGCCAAGGTCAGCAAGACCTTTGGTGATGAGCTGTGTAAGTGCTTCTCATGCATGGTGATATTCATTGCCGGCTGCTTTAGGCACATTATTTTTCAAGAGACTATCAAAGTGCTGAACATTTAGGCCAGTTCCTCCCTGGTTTTCCTTTTGCCAACCCCTATAGACATTTCCTATCACCTCTCCTTTTATGTTCCACCTCCCTGTCTATCTGGTTAAGTATCTTATAAGTGCACCAAATTCTAGAAGGGAGAGTGGTGAAATTCAGGTAAGTTAAATACAAGAACTTTTTTTTTATGATGCTTTAGTTTCAATTACATGAAAATCTGAGAAAGGCGGCATGTAAGTGAGATCAGAATAGGACCCTTTACATATAATCTCAAGTGAGGACTTAGTCCAGAGATATTTTTATAGAACATTTTAAAAAATAAAATGCATGAATGGAGAAATAAAAGACAACATAATATCAGAAAGACATTTTAAACTTCATTCGCTGCAACATTCGTGAACCAGTTGAGCTACACCTGCCATCCAACCATAAGGAACTAAGACCCTGCACTGCGAAAAAGAAACAAACCCAAACAAAACAAAAAAGCAACTGCGTAATATTGTAAAAATGGAGTGCAATGCTACTACAGAATGCAATAAAACATCAGCGCTGCATCGTCAAACAGCACTTATCAAAATAATTTCTGAAATGTTTCTTCTGAAACACAGACAAAGCAATAAAAAGAGGATATATGTTTATCATTTTAAGCATAACAATGTGAGTTAAGAGCTTAAGAATACAAAAGTACTTGGAATGAATAGTGCTACCCTTTTTTTCCTAAGTAGGCATAAAAATATTTTCATTTCCTTCTTGTTTTTCCATACCATTAATATCAACAAATTTCATTCATTTCATGTTATCGTTTACAACTTTAATGCACACACACAGAAAAAAAGATACCTACTGCAATAGAAATAGTTGCTTCATTACCTTGTTTGCTACATTTGCAAATGTAAACAGCGAGGCAGAGCCAGAACTGACTCTAACGCATGATGGAATATCTTTGTTGCATACGTACACTGTAGAAAATAATTATTCAATATGTCAGGCACCATTATTTGAAATGTAATACATTAATATTTACTAGAAAAATAAGGTTTTTTCTATTTGTTCTCCCAACTTCTTTAATGAAATAAGTTAATCTGACAGTGCATCCAGTAGCTTGTAATATCTTCTACATCCCTGTGGCAAAATAATAAACTACTGGTTGGGACACTATAATGAAAATGATTAAAGTCAGTTCTTGTACACCCTTGTAGCAAGCATGGAGGCTCGTCTAACAGCACCTTTAACCAATTATTTAATATTTAGTTATTTAGCCCTATTTCCCTGAGCAGTTATGCTGAGGAGCTTTCCCTTCATGGATAGTTTTTACAAAGCTTTAAGTATTAAAAAGTACTATGAAGACGTTTAATGCTACTTAGCAAAAGCTGGTATAAGTCTACTGAAGGGATTGACTGGTATGTATAGCAATGTTAAGCCTGTGGAGAAGTAACCTTAGACTTTAAGGTTTAGAAATGTAATATATTAAAAATATATTAAAATAAAATACAGCAGGTTACCTTGTTCTATGCAAATTAAACCCGGGGTGTGGCTTCTGTATTAGAGACTTCACTTGCACGAAATGGTTTTCCTAGACTAAAGTGTGCCAGAAAGAATGTAGTGGTAAAATGGTAGCTAAAAATCAGCTGAATCTGAGAAACATCTAGATGAAATTGTTGCCAAAGCTTTGAGGACAAAATGATCCTAAGGCATGTTGTAGGGCAGAAATTAGCTCAAATTAAAGAAAAGAAAATGACCTTTTAACATCTGTGTATTTAACAAGTCTAGTTCTTATATACAATGTGCATATGTTCACTATACCCCTGCAGCACTATATACATATACACATCTTCGCACTCTTGCCAGTTATGTCTCTTACACAATAGCAAAGGTATTAATTGTCCGGTAAAATTTTCTCAAGGTTATTTCTCATGATTCACTGTATTCTGGCTAGCTTTGGTGGGCCGTGTCCCATATAATTATCTTCTCCCCCTTCTGGCCACCACCCAACTGTTCTTTTTTTTCTTGGTAACCCACTCATTTAAAAGGAAAAAAAAAAAAACAAAACCAAAAAAAAGGGAAAAAAAAAAAGGGAAAAAAAGAAGAAAAAGAAAAAAAAAGAAAAAAAACAAGGGATTTAATATTGGATAAGGCATGCTCTCTATATGAAGTGCTTTATAGGTCTTCACAAGACATTACAAGCTATTGAATTCCCATCAAGGAAACCTATTTCTGTTTAATTGTGCTAAGTGCTAAGGTTTACTCTTTAGGTTTTCCATTCTTTTCAGCTTGTGCATTGTTCCTGTGTAGGCCCCTCTGGATGTGAGTTGTGAAGTCATACTTGTCCGTGCAAAGATGCTGGCATATGCTGCACTGGAAAGGGCCACTGTCACCATGGCAACTCATATGCAAAGCATACATCACTTCATCCAGAAAGACAATGCCACAGTGCACACACTTGGTAGAAAGTTCATCTTGAGTACTTCTATCAACTTTCTCTGTTTTTACTACATTCAAGGGACCTTCATTTTTTACATTTGGTGGTGCCTTACTCTTTTCCTTGGAGGCACCATTTGCAGTTGGCCCAGGTCTGGAATGCTTTATCGCCAAATCTAGAGGAATGTCATTGTCTGATCCGACAGCTGAAAAATGAGGAGGCAGATTAAAGGTGGGATAAGGCACATAGTTTTGGCAAGGATTTGGTAGGCCAGGCACATGACTCAAGTAGTGTGGATTCCCAGGAACAGACAGCTTATATTTACTCCAGAATCTCAGCCAGTCAGCTTCACTCTGAAAGTCATTGTGTACAAATGGAAGTCCAAAAAGTGGGTACTGGTATTTTTCAATAGGGCTTCCAGGTGGTGAATAGTTTGGGTGTTTCGCAGGTCTCATGTATTTTTCTATCGGGCTGCCTCTCTCTGAGCTTCCTTTCCCTTCTGATATCGATGAACTGTTTCCTGGGTCTCCAGTACTTTCCTGAGGACTTTTTATCTGAATGTGCAAAGGTTGCATCCTTTTGTGAATATCCAGAGTTTGGCTGACCAGTATTGGCTGCTGAGCAGAATGGCTTTTAGTCAATGAACCTGGGGCCTCATATTTACTGAGATTGGGAAGCTGAATTTCTCTCTGATGACCTTCAGGTAAATGATCCTCTGACCTCCTCTCTAAGGGGCTTCCATTGACTTGTTCCTCACTGCTACCCCTCTGCTGTTTGTTTAGCTGCTCAGCCTGAAGTGCCTCCGGGTTAAGGCGCTTTCTTGTTCGTCTCCTAATGATCTGCTCACCATTGTTCTGCTTAATGATGTTTAAAGGCCTGGGAGTCTGCATGGAACACACACACAATGAACAAAAGGAAAAAAGAAAGACACATTAAATAAATCTGCTCGACCACACTCGCACAAATTTATCTTTTCTTTTGTAAAGAGCTATATCATGAGTTTTATGGGAATTACCAAATTTCAACCCAAATGCTGGTTCCTGGCCCCTCATACTAAAAGTAAACTATGAATTGGCTTGTTTCATCAAACTAAGTCAACTGCCTTAGCTATACTATACCTGTTTACTTAGAAAGGCATGAAGTATCCAAGCTGTCAAAGCATTTATTACCCCTTACTCTCGAAAAATTCTGGGGGACATGTGCTGAAAGTGGGTGTTGAGAGCTGGGGATAAGGTGGGAGATGCATGGCCCTATGCACTAGTCTTACTCTATGCAACATGTCACCAGAGCTGGTATCGGGAAGGGGTTTGCACAGACCACACTATGACAGGAGTTGAGTAACACTTACCTCGATACCCACCCTGCTTTGACACAGATAGAAAATGCAAGCAAATACAGGGCCACCACGGCTGTCACCTAGGAAAAGGGCTGCAGGTCCACTGTGGTGGTGAGTGGGATGACGGTGGCTAGGAAGGGACTAAGAAAGATGGAGAAAAACGCCCAGGAAAACTTTTCCTATGCACCAAAAGGTCTACCTGGGACTTTGGTATGAACTCCTCCCGCCTTCATCCCTACCGTGTTTATAAACATAACTGATGTTGTGCTACCAAGTCATGAGTGAGAAAGGCATCCCCTGAAGGTGGGAGAAAAAGGGTCTATAAAGAAAAAAGCATCATGGAACAGCCAGGGGCAAGAACCAGGTGAGGACTTTGTTTCCATTTGCTACTTCCCCATACCAGCTCAGGGTAGGTGGCCTATTTCGATGAGAACTTAAAATACTTTTGTGTGAAGAAAAAAAAAAAATAGTACAAGGACAGACATCAGCCAGGCCTCTTTGAAAGGTCCTCAATAGGAAGGCAACAGTATGTGAATGAAAGATGGTGCTGTAACATCGGTATGTGTTGCTCTACTGGGCAGATGTTAAAACAACAAAAACTACCTAAAAGTCATTCAGTTTGGTGTGCTGGCATTTGCCATTTGTCTCATCCAAACGCACATATAATCCTGTTTTGGTTGGAGGCCAGAAAAGTGCCCCAACACAGTATTCCACTTCTATGTTTATTCGGAAATTTTCTTTTTAACATTGTTTTAAAGTGCAGATTAAATTTTGGCGTACAGTCAATATCCAAAACAATTTGTACCTTGAATGTAACATAATTTATATATTCATAACATTGAATTAAATATAAAAATATCCAGAGCTGGAAGAGCTCTCACTCTATTATTTGTAGAGATCTAGTTTCTCTCTTGACTTGCCATCTTCCTCTCCTCTTTCACCTATTTATTTCCCTGAGGTTGGCTTATTCATAACGCTTAGCTACATTTTAGGCAGTGCAGCTACTTGTTACGGTTTTACATTCTATTAAAACTCTGAATCAGAAGAAATATACACTTTGATTTAGATTTTTAATAAGCAAAATTCAAACTTAGCAGAAAAACAGCACTGGAACCAGCCTCTTCAAGCAGATCAAAGCTGGGGCAAAATCATGTTAGATAAAATTAGAATATTTTCTATGTAAATCCTGTGCAAATAAAGTTTATCGTTTGCAGAATCAACAGCCAACTAATACGCATAAGCATATACTCTTTATCACAAGCTCAGTTAATTTCCTCACCTTTTTATGGCAATTTTAACACTGTCATACTGACATGCTGTGTGAGATATTACAATATTGTTGACGTTGCTCTTATTACACTTTTATTTATACACTACAGGTCATTTTCGTATGGCTTCTGGATAACCTTCCAACAGTTTGGAAATACTTTTAGTCTTACTCTTCACGCTACAGTTACGAAGTCTGATGGTGGAAGTAGTTAAAAGAAACATCTTCATACCTGTGATTAAGGACCCTCACACACTTGTTTGCAGCTCTGGCTCTTCAAAGTGACATGCCATTAGGAGTTAAAGGCTGTAGGTCCAACCTAAAAGTTCTTCACTATGCAAATGATTGTACTCAGATATCTGACTAGTCTTTAGCTGATTAAAACAGATTACTCAATGGAGTAAAGCTACTCACATTTTCCGTATTCATAGTAGTACGGTGCAGATATTCTGTGTTTGGTTGCAACTAAGGTAGACAGAAAAGTTTCAGGTCTCTTCTTGATTTTTCAGTGAGGCATTAAACTTAGAAGATAGTGGAAACATTCCCAGAACTCTACTGTTAAAATGCCCTATGCCAGATTCTTAATTATATGTTATGCATAATATATTGAGCATGATCACAAAGATTTTTCTGCCATCTCTTTATCAACTGGCAATCTTCCTACACCAAATATATGAGCAACTTTAAAAAAGAATCACAAAATTCAACAAATAGTTCATTAAATTATTGTGATTAGAATTCCTAGGTACCATGGGAAATTGGAGTGATCTCTCCACTAGAAGATCACGTATGTCTAATTCTAGAATAATTTGCTGTAACTCCTCAGTGAAGTACTCCAAGGATGTAGCCAAGGAATCACTATGGAACAAAATCCGAGTTTTCCATGATCGAGTTAGAGCTATTAAAAATGAGGAACAACACCAAAATAATAACGGTCAAACTCATGATTCTGGGAATACAAGGCATATACCTTTCTCTGTCAGCAAATGTGAATATGGCGTGTATATTTGCAGTGAACTGCATTTTTTTCAATACAATTTTTTAATAATTGACTGCAGGAATATTATCACACATTTCTTAACATAGTTGTCTGCGTTAGAGGAAAGAAATGTGAAAAACTTGGCAAGTATAATGTAAATGACCCCTAGATAGATTGAACATTTTTGAAAATACGTTGAAAAATTATTCAAGGGTATCATAGAAATGGAAATGTGACTTATAGCAGAAATCACTACCATGTTAACATGTCAGTCACTATCACCTAGTAGCACCTGACAGACCAGAGATTTTTCTTTTTATTAAATGCAAGTAAAAAAGGGACCTTAGAGCTAAGTGTATTATACACATTATTGAGTTAATGAGGACAGTAGTTTTAGATAGTGATAATCCGATCAAAAGGGAGCAATGAAATGTGCAAACCTACTATAGGTGAATTTACTCAGCTGTGTAACGTAATTTAGTTTTAACAGGGTGGCTCACAGAAAGGAACAGTTCTACTTGAACTTTTCTACTTGAACAGTTCTACTTGAATTTTTATACTTTCAGACATTTACCTAATAACTGCATCATCCTAGACTCTTTAATTCAAAAACATACATGACAATTACTGTAATTTTTCATGAAGATTCATGTATCATCATGTAAATCAGATTTTAGGCAGACAGATAAAAGAAGCTTTCATCTTTCGGGTGTCAGTCTAAAGAGCATCCCTTTGCATCGGACTGCCCCAAAGGAGAGATTTGTTTGATTATTTCAGCCTCCAACTTACAACGGAGTTGCTATTGTACCACAGCAGAGTGGAAGCTTAATTAAATTCTTCACATTTGTTTGGTCAAAGTTCAATTGAAGATATTAATGTCAAATGTCCACTGAATGACAGCTTATTGCCATGCTTGAATAGTGGAGCTAAAAGATAGTGTCAGCTTCTTGCTTCCTATATGCATAAAATAACGTTTGACATTGTATTGATGATTATTATGGTTGGAAGCACACTAGTTTGTTCCTACTGGTTTATAAGAATGACCTGTGCTACGTGTTTGAATTCAAAACTGATTATTGTAGCTTTTATCTATTCAGTGAGTTATACTAATAATCATGGTAAGGTCCAATACTTTTTAGAAAAATGTTTAAAAAAAAAGAGAAAATGGGTGCTGTGAATGGAAGTTCTACAAATAACTGGACTTCAATGTCAAATTAAAAAGCCAAACTTTCTTCCCTAAAAATTTTGTGGATGCTCACCACTGATCAATTTCCTTAAATTAGATATCATAACTTGAACTTTGAGAGATCTCCAAGAAGATGATACTTTCAGCACGACCTGGCCAAGATGCTGGCCAGAGATCATGCATTAGTCCATCTTCTCCCACCCAGATGCTCTGTGACTGGATGGGTTGTTCTGAAGCTTAAAGGCAGTTACTGATCTCAGCTTGACAGCACATGGCAAACAGAGCTAATCCTTCAGAATGGTGATGGTCTTGCTGCTTTCGAAAACTGGAATCTTTTTCTTTATTAAGTGGGCTGGACAGGATCTTGAGTAAACAGGATGGATATATGGCCTGTACACAAGACCAAGGGCAAAGTTCACAGAAACTACTAATTGATTTAGAAGCTTATGCCTCAAATTTAAAGAGAAATAGGCATAGGCACTTGGGAGTCTTAATGCCTTTGAAATATAGTTTCCTAAGTGGCTTTTTGAAAATGGAATTTCTGGAAAAAAGTTTTTAAAAATACACACTCTCAGTCACAATATAGATTTCTGATTTGTGCTCTAAGCCTAAATTATTATGTTGCTGTGGCAAACTCCCAAAGGCTGCCTCAGTTTCTATTTCTGAAAAATAGTAACACTTTTTAACTTCATAGGCATGTTGTAAAAATAAATTACTTAGAGTCAAATCTTGGTCACCTGACTCTCCTATGTGCTTCTATTAAAGATAGCAGGGATAATATTTAGCTAGTGGGTCTTAACCTAAAAGGTTCTGAGCATTTTGGCACTGATCCAAGGAAACACTTAAGCATGGCTTTCCTGGACCTGGACCAGAGCATTCAACATCTTTCAGGACCAAGCCAAGTCTTGATAAGATGAAAAGCAAGATAGACAGTCCATGATTATTACTTATTCCCTCCCTGATCCTGAGGGATGGTGAATCTTCCCCTCCGCAAATGATGAGTGCCATCAAGTGACTAGCCTCCTTTGTATTTCAGAATCCTCCAGCAGACTATAAGAACTGTATAAAACAGAACAAAAAACCCCACCATCCCCTATCTCTAGGATATTTACTCTTAAGAATAAAGGGGGGAGGAAAATTGAAAGAAAACAAAAACCACAGCAAGAGATATTTTTGATATAGATGTGATGTCTAACTTTAAGAATATTTTTTTTATTACAAACATGAGGGCTCTTGAATTTAGGGAGCTTTCATCACAACATATTATATGCCTTCAAATGGAATTCCCAGAAAAGAAATAATGTTCCCCTTATTTTGTATCAAAATAATTAAATTCATCACTGGTGATCTCAAACACGTCTACCCACAGCATCCCAGCCTGTTTCATAATGAATCACATCTGATCCCAAAGTGACCATACTGCAAAACCCTGTTAGGAAATTAACTGCAGGCCAGGGAGTGGTACTAATCATACAACCAGACAAGACCACAGCTGCCCAGCTTAGCTGTATAACCCCTTTTTTTCTGAACAAACCAGTAAGTTCTTCCTACCGAGTGAAGCTTCTGGTAGAGGCCACACGCATTGCATACATATCCACCATTTGCATTCTTTCGCCAGAGAGAGGTCTTTGTGGTCAGGCAATTGGCACAAAAAACACCCGAGCCTCTACGTCTCTGAAATAGGGAAGAAAAAGAGAAAAAAAAAAACCACACAGAAAAAAAAACAGGTCAGAGGTGAGTCACATGAGCTGCGGAGTTAGGACAAATCAACACAGGAGTTTTGTCTCTAGACTGGCAACAATGACAGTATAAAACCACACTGCCCATAATGAGGTCAGGTTCAATTGTGCTTAATAGGCACCACTGATTTTCATTATAATTAACCCTAGAGTGATGGATGAGGTGTGTGAAACACCAAAGCCTTTTCAGAATAACAGCTTTAACTTTTTGAACTTCAGGTTTTGTGCATTTAATGATGGTTTCTAAACAGCAAATTCTGAAAAACCCCTCTGGAAGCTGACAGAGAATATTCTGTAAACTTCTGATTTGTTCATTGCATTTCACATCAGATTATTTCTTTTTTGCTTGATTTTAAAGTGTGATTGGTAACAAGAATTCTGAAACACCAGCATTTCAAATAATCACAGTTTGTAGCTACATCATACTTATTCCTTTAACAGAGATTATACTTCATTAATTGAATATATGATATTTAGTTCCAGTCTTTCCCACTTACTTCTGAAATCAGTATAAGCTACCATATATTTCCCACAGCCCACTAAGAACGAGGAGTAACCTCTGCCAGACAAATAGAAGTACAGTATTCTTAATGAGACCTCTTTTGAACTTCACCCAAAACCCCAGAAAACACTGTCTCATCGATGGATAGATTTATTTATTTTATTTTGGTCAGGCAAAGAAAGGCACAGTACAACATTCCTAAATGCAAATTGATTTTTAACCAGACTGATCTGTGCATTCATCAGCTTTCATAATGATCCAGGAATATTTAAAAGTAGACACGTTTATGAGTATTGCTCGTTAAATTCTTTCTACAGAGTAATGATTTCATTAAACTTCTCATTTAAACAAAAGTCAGGCTGTGTTTGTGGGCTCAAATACTAATAAGCAGGAAATGGAATTCTTTTGCTTAAAATAAAATCTGAATTTCAACTCTGTTCCCTTTTTGTAAAGGAAAAAAAATCAGTAAGAAACCTTCAGCATCTAAGATAAGAATGGATGAGTGCAGGGGAAAGCAGCCTGGGTGAAAATTAATTTTATTATAAATTAAAAATTACTAACACTATAAGTCAAAATTTCAGGGTTTCATAAAATTTAAGTAATTTATTTAACTTTAGTCCATACTGTAGAAGACTGGTGTTCATGCCAAAAAAATACAATGGTTATAATTGTACTCTGATACATTTCAAATGGAAAGCTTTCTGCAGACATAATTTTGGCTTCAAGACTGGAACACTTTCTTGGCATTGAAAGGGCATTTGATTCATCGGGTGTTTCACAATGTATCACTAAAAAGACCTGGTGAGCAGCCAGTTCCCTATAGGGTAATTTTTCCATCCAGATGCAAGTGCTATCAGAGGCCCTCGTCAGCTAAACTAATTATGATCTTGCATTTGCTGATGCCTGCTCACTCTAACGTTCGACATCCTCCATTAATCATCAATACAAGGAAAATGAATGAAACGTAAAGAAACGAGGGCTGCTAAGCTGCACAGCCATAAAAATCTGAAATGAGTGCAATAATTTAACAAGATTGGGGAAATGTTTTTAGTGAGCACAAAGTCAGGCTAACAATTGCCCTTTTAAACCAAGAACACAATTTCATTAGTACAGCAGGTTGTGCTGCTTTAAGGTGATACAATAAAATTGAGATTTCATCAAGATAATCTCTCTCTCACCGCCTTACATCATCCCCTACTTTGTCTCTTAAATCAGAAGCAGTAATATACTACGTTTTTCTCAATTTGACTGGGGTAGAACTAAATGGTAGCTGATGTCCTTCAGCAAACATCTAACTAGTTGTGTATATGAGATGAGATGCAGCTCACTGTGAAGGCGCACTCGCCTACAAGTAAATTGAAGTTTCTATTCTTTTTGTGGTTGCATATCCTTGCACAACTTCACCTAGCTGCTGAAATATTTTCCATAAGAGTACAATAAAGTTTCACTAGCTAACTAACCCCAATTTGGTCTACTTGAAGGGTGAGAAGTTTCCAAGTGGAAATGACTGTGTATGGCCAGGATTCAGATACAACTGCAGAACTGTTCCTTTCCATTCCTACTTTCTGTCTGCTGGCCTATGGCTTCTTGGTGTGGTGTATTAACCAAGTGGAGTCTTAATCTGAGTCAGTCTTTCCACCCTTTAATTTCTGTATTGTTCCCTGAGTTTGGGAAATACCCTCTACAAAGTCATGGAAAGCTTTAAAAACATAGAGAGACTGGTCTAGTTCATATGCTGCATTTGTACACACCTGAATGGTGACAGAAGGTGTAATAACACTGAAATCTTCATTCAATGCTACGGAACTAGTGAATATTTAAAACACTGAAAAAAGTGATTTTTTTCTTTCAAAGAATGAGCTGATTCAAACTGGACATCAGTTGCAATGAAATAATATTATGACTACAGCTGACAACAATCTACAGAATACCTAGTAGTAGCTGTATCTATCAAAACCCTATACTTGTACTTATTTAGTACTTTCAAACTATTCATCTGTCTAAAATTTTGAAGTAGTCCAGCTAAACATCCTTCCCTAAATTTAATGCAAAGTGTGTAAATTCATCTTACATGTTATTCTAAGCATTGCATCTTATCTTTCTTTGTCTGCTTTTATTTTTGTATTATTTAAGGACCCTACAGAATAATCAACAATGATTATTCCCCTACCTAAGTCTTCCATCATAGATTACATATACTAATGAATTAAGAATTAAACCACCTCTGGAAAAACTTACATGCTGTTACTTTGTTAAGCTTTTTGGTTATGAAACAGCTTTTTATAGGGGGACACAGAGCTTTAGAACGGATTTCCTGGGGTAAAAAAGGACTGTGGCAGAATTGGACTAAATATCCTTCTTTTAAACCAGTACAGTTTCTTAAAAAAAATAAATAAAAAAGAACAAAAACCTAGGCCTTTACTTCCCATATACCAAGTTTTATATAAACGTTATCAGCCAACAGAAATTATCTGAATTTTTTTTTCTGCTTAATTTTAATTAGCATTGATACTTCTTCTGCATGAGCCTGTTTGGTTTGCGTACTCAGCATTTGTACTAGTCAATATTAATGGCCAATATTGTCGGTTTTCCAGGTAGCCTCGCAAAGGAACAGGCACTTGAGCTCCAATCCAGCAAAGTCTGTGCAACAGCTATGGCCCACAGCCTCCATAAAATCCAGCCATATGCTCAGCTGCTCTGCTAAGAACCACCCTAGCTAGCAGTTTCAAGAAATATGTTATGGAACCTTTTGCTCTTTTTCAAATGTGAACGCATAATTATCATAGTAAAATAATGTCTTAAGGTCAGTCCAGAAAAGGTAAGTTGGCATAACTAGTTGAGGGAGGGTTTGCACCGCAGATATAAAGGTTTCAGTCTGCATTCAATGCCACTAGCACTAACTGGAGTTATCCATGAAAACTTCCTACACATCCGTTGAAGAATAAGCCAAAATGGTCTAAATAACTAAAATATGTATGCACTAAGTCAAGCTTTAATCATCTGGAGCCTTATAACCACTACATTACAATCCCAAATCCTGAAGGGGCCAGTGCAGTGAAGAGCCTGTCTCTATTTCCATTCCAGTTCCTAGGTCTGGGCGTTTAATATCACGGTTGTCTCAAATCACACTGGGCTGAAACTTGGCGTGTGTTTTTGTCAGCCCAGATGTAACTTTTTTCTTTTTTTTTTTTTTTTTTTGATACTGAAAACTTTATTTAAATCAGTTCAGCTGTTTATAATTTGGATTTTGGCCAAAACTGGGGGGCAGGGGGGCAGAGAGGATTTCAAGTTTTTCAGATAACTTTCTAACAAGTCTACAGTCACAGTAGCTTTGCTTGGGGGAAAAAAAGTATGCAAACATTTTAGTATTTTAGTAGTAGCAAAGCAACAAGTGGATTATTATTTTTATGTAGCTAAGCTATGAAAGTTTGTAATTATTCACTGAACGTGTATTGCAGATCTCTCTACTGTTTTCCCTCAGTAAGAACCATGCTGAAAGCATGTAATTGCATAACAACCCTTGATATGCAGAGTATTTACTCACATTTTTTATGGTTTCATATCTTGACCATTTCAAATTGAACAAGTCTGAAACTTGGTATACACATTGTCAAGCCCGACTGCCTAATTTTTTTTTAACTCCTTGAATGATTTTCACTAGTTTCCAGCAAGTCATTGAATCAAGGAAGTTATTAGTAGTGCTTTCGGCTAAGCATAACAAGTAATTCACTCAGGCACCTTGACAGGATCAGGCCCTTGTTTTTCATGAAAAACTGCTATAGATTTAAAAAGATGACTGCAGTTTACATGATTTCAAACTTTATAGCCGTGTAGATGTGTCATTACACTACACAGTTATATAAACAATATTTTAAAATGTACTGAACTTTCAGTTATTATTTCAATGGAACTTCATGTGGCAAAATCTATATTGTAAAAGCATAGCCGAAAACACTGCTCAGGAACTGTGGCTTTTTAGCTAGCTAGACTAACCAACAGTGCCTGACACTCTGCTAGTGCCAAATACATCCTGTTTTCAAAATTTCTGCCAGAAGATGCTTTTAGAAACTCAAATAGGCTCCACAAGCGTCAGCCAAGCATTTTTTCTTACATCACCCTCTTGGTTTGGACACAACAAAACTTGTCTTTTTGCTGATTACTTTCACTTCCCCATCACAAAATGATGATACGATGAAGCCCGAGTAGATTTTTTGACCATCTCTGTCTTTCCTACCCTATGAGAAATGGAGCAGATTGTTGCTCCAGAACACGAGGTACAGAGAAATGATAAATGTTACCCAAGAATAAGCATATGCCTGACTTATTTCCAATGACAGAGCTGGGGACTACAACCATACATGCTTCACTGAAAAAAAAGGCAAAACGCTGGCTCTGGATGCTCTCTGGCAACGTACATGGGAGGTCCAGAAGGGAGATGCCAGGAAACCTGCACGGGCTCGGTTCAGTATGAGCCAGGTGATGTGCTGTGGAGAGGATCAGTTGTAAGCAGCTGGTCTCATACCTGCAATCATCAGGCTGCTACCACACGGTTCAGAAAAACAGCGTAATGCACTCATGGTTACATCTGTATATGTCATGTTTGCACTGCCGTGAGTATTCAGGAGTTTCTAGTTTCACACCTGCTAGGTCTTTCCAAGTATTGTCCTCCTTAAATGAGGAGGTATTTAGTTCTCTGAGTTTCGATGAGGCTTAGATTAATTGTAGTTTAAAACCTAGGCAGCAAAGCAGCATCTGGATGTCAGAGTAAGCACTACTTTTTGCTGTTTAGGATGGGAAAAGAATCTTTCAGCCCTCATTTTTTTTGGCTGCAGAGGCACTTAGACCTCTCTGAATGTGTTTAATCAAAACTGCTTTCTCTCTCAACTATGAAAACAGCCACAACTATGCCCCTGTAAAGTTTCACATTTTAAAATTTTAGTTGCTAAATGAAAAAGAAAGTCATTGGGTTTTCTTTCCTTTATAACTTGGACAGCTTTCAGGAATAGACAAGGCCCAGCAAATTTTCAGCCCGAAGCATAAGTTGTCAGAAAAAGCAAAACACATAAGCAGAGTGTTAAAGTAGAAGTTGTTTTCAACCGTAACTATGAGTTAAAAGATGCCTCTTGAAGTCAATTTAATGTGCCAAATCCAAACTCTTCATCTAAGACATTTTCAAGAACAATTACATTAAAGAGCTGTATTTGAAAGACAAATAAGAAAGAGGTTAGGAAAAGCAAGGTAGGAGGAAAGTAAAAATGCCAAGAGGAAAGTTAAAATTACACACCTAATTCATATAAAAACTTTAGTGGATTTTTTAATGCCCTATTGTGACAGCATCTTTTTATGATATATGCTGTATTACAAACTTTTAATGAGAGGAATCAGGGGGGTTTAGAGAGCAAAAAATACCTCAGACAGTAAATTAAACATTACTACTAGCTCAGCCTTTCAGAATCCCACCCCCAATCCCTTAGGGAGAGTAAATATTTTAATGTGCAAGTAAACTGTAATTATTTTTTATCAGCAGCAAAATGGCAGATGAGTAAACTTTGTCCCAGCATTTGTAGCGTTTCCCTGCATTTTGTAAAGCTACCTTAGAGACAACGGCATTCACTGCTCAAAGGAAAAAACCTACCCTGAAAAACAGGCAGCGAACTACAATCTCTTTGTGTCTTACTAAGCAAGAAGAATTTAGTAAAATATTAGTTTAGGATGTCGTGATTGCTACCAAAGTAAAACAATGGCCGATCAAAATAAATGATTAAATTAAGAGAAACACAGCCGTGCAGGGAAGACACTAAATCACTTGATGTTGGATCTCTTCACCGCTGCCACCTCCTCACCCTTATTTCCTCCCGCAAGCTACAGCTGACCCAACCTTTGCCACTGCGCTGGAAGGGAACTGGCTTCGGACACCCACCTTCGGCCAGTGCCTGAGCTCCACAGGCAGGAATTTACCATCGCTTTGATCATCTGTTAAGAGCCACATGCAACCATGTGATCACATAAATAATCACAATACACTTTACAATGACATATTAATTTTCATTCTTTTGAGCATTTATTGGTGCAAATTATGTAGTTCACAGCCTATCTCCTTGTTAATCCAAACAGGGATGGAAGGTAATTTTACAGTTTCCCCCTCAAGTTCTGTAGTGGCACAAATATAAAACAATAAAACTTTTTCTGCAGGTGAGACTTCCTTGACACAGTTAATGGTGGTTGATTTTTAAACACTGTATGTTAAAAATATATGTGATCTTCTGTTGGGCCAAATACATATACACAGACTAAATAAATACCCATATACATATTTATGGTATGAGGCATTTGCAATAAACACTGAGAAAATATTTTCTGGTGGAACTATATGTTAGTCTGGTTTGCAAAGAGTTAAATATTGACTTAATCATTCTACACGAAGTACGATATTTTTTTTTATAAAGCGGTTTCCTTCAACCATCTTTTACTAGATATAATGTATTTTTAAGGTCTTATCCTTCAACTTGCACAAGCTGATCATCCTTAAATCTCTTCCAATGCTTTAAACGGCAGCTACAACACTATGATATGATCTTGCTTCTGGTGTACTTTGCCACTGACCACCAGCAGTGCAACGCAGACCTCCACAGAGGCAACCCAAAAATTAATGTAAAAATGTTTATTAACACCAATAGAAAAAAAAAAAGCAACCTGGAAACCTGCATTTCCTACACAATAATGATGTAATTTTACAGCAACTGAAACCTATTCCAGAGAAATAGAAATTCTGTCTCCAATAACTCATCGAGTCAATTACACAGGAAAGTACTGTAATGGGCTGTCCCCCGTCAAACAGCTCACGTACACGACTTCCTTCTCAATTACCAACTTGTCTGCATTGCCATCTGTAAAAACGAACGCATACCTTGTGCTGCCAGTTTCTGCTCTTGCACTTCCATTAGTGGAACTGGCTGCAGCTGCTCAAGAAGAAAGCCCTGATTGTCTTGGTTTTTCCCCGATGTAGCACCATTTTTCTCCCTTCCTCCTGTACGCTGACTGAAGGTGCCGTGTTATCTCTGCTGAGGTGTGCCCATGAGTATTTAAACTACAACCCACCTAAATTTGTGTCCTGTTCTCTTTTTTCAGTTTATCATCTAACACAGTAAAAAGCTACCAGCAGCATCTCTCAACAGCTTCACCAGAATTATGTTAGTATTGCAATAGGTTTTATCCATCCTTTTTAGTAACTGCTGTAAAAATTGCTAAGTTTCTGGCTAAACTTCTTCCCATTTTTCTAAATCAGCTTTACAACTCAGGCAATTTTTAAAAAGTACTTATACCATGCAATCAAAAATCAGATTAATAAAAGAAGTCCAATTTAGGAACAATACTGTTACAAAAAATGGTTAGGTAGATGCATTAGTGTGCATAAGCGGGACAGAGGGAGCCTGGTTTGGGAACTGCGAATCTTGTGCCTAAGTAATATAAACCTTTCTCCACTAGCACTTTCCTGAAACAGTCACGCAGCAGCTCCGATGCTGAACGGCTGCCTGAAAACTCAGCGCTCATACACACAAATCGCTGCTCCTTCCCGAATGCCGCTTCCAAACGAGCTCAGCCGTTCTTAGAGAACAAATCTAAGTCATTACGAGTCTCTTGCATTTTTTCAAATTAGAAACACAACATAAACAGTATAAAATGTACAAAATTAGACTCCTCTTCTTCTGATCAGTAACTGGATAAATGTACCATCAGAACTAAGCACAGTGAAAGAGACATCGAGAAAACTGGAAATGCTTCTGACTCTTTCACTTCTTGGCATAAGGCAAAAATATCCAAGCCCTGCTGTCTCAAACAGGGAATCTAAATCAATAGTTAAGACTTTGCTATAAACAGACCCACTTTCTGAGATAAAGAGCCAGTTATGAAGGTGTCTAAACATGGAATTAGGTGCTTAAGTTTAGGCATCAATACCAGAGGATTTATGTTCAAGAAGGCACCCCAAGTATCCCTTCTTTCATGAAGTAATCTCACTCATCAAATGAACAGATAAAAATGGAGCAAAGATACATCCATATTTCCTTAAACACCCCTAACTTTGACATGGTAGAATAACTAGAGTGCATTTGCAGATCTCAGCTAAGAGCCCATATGTAACTCTACATGTGATAGTAATTGAGGGTCCCAATCCCACAAGTGCTCTGCTGTAAGCGTGAGCACAAAGCTGCTGGAGTTCTCAGCTTCTGGCATCTGTTCCCACTTCCACAGAAATCAGATGGGCAAAATTAAGTTTTGAGGAAAAAAAAAATCACAGACATTTAAAAAACATTCCCTGACCTTATTAAAGTCCACGTGATCTCTATTTATATAGAAAATGGCTCAGAAAGCCAGCAGCTGAAAGGAGGAACTCTCATTTGTAGATTTTGGCTGAGGGCTGCCAAAATCAGCAGGGGAAAGGCTCCTCAGGGGTAAAAATTTCAAAAGCCATTAAGTGTCTTAGAAGATTCAGTCCCACTGCCTTTTGATCACCTACATCCTCCCAAATTTGCACCCCAAAACTGGAAAGTACCCTGGAAGAATAATTTCTAATTCAAATTTATAAAATGAGGATCTAAAGTTTTCATAGAAGTCCTCAGGACTCAGAGAGGAAATGTCAATTAGGTGTCTACTTCTTGGTGAAAACCACTGAGGTAACATTTACCTGTTACTTGTACTTTTAAAAATTCCCCTTAGGACAATTAATTTTAATTAAAGAAAAAATATAGCAAGAAAATGTTTCATACGGGCTGCTATAGCTTATATACTTGTTCAGGAACTGAACTATAATTTGAGTCTCACGCAGTCCCCCTGAGAAAGCTGTTACTAGGGTGGGTTCCAAGGCAGACTATGTCCACCTAATATTTTCAATGCACTTAGGACTGCAGTCCCACTGCAGATCTTGTTACATGCTATTGCTAGAATGGCTTCCATTCAGAAAAACCAACATTTGCCAACCCATACCACACAATTACCATAGTTATTTCCTATTGTGAGCTTAGGGAGAAACTGTGGTATCCCAGATACCACGGTGTGGTAAATATTGAAAAGTAGTGGCCTTTTTATAATGGACATTTTCATCTAATCCAATCCATTCCAAACACTTCCATTTAACAAGACAATAAGGCAGAGTCTGTGTCTGAGTGGCTGGTTCTAACATAATCTTCTTATTCTGTCTTGTGATCTCACTTTCAGCAAAAAATATTTGATGGCTTCCTTTTTGATACCTTTAGGAAGTAAGAATGGACTAGTGCTGTGATCAACCTCTACAGCCATCTAGGGAGATGTCTCCTGAAAAAGAAAAGGAAAAAAAAAAAAGAACAAAAAAACCCCCACACACCCCCTTCATATGTTTTAAAGGTAACCCATCTAAAAGTGCCAACAGCCTCCTGGGCTCCATTGGGCAGAGCGCTGCCAGCAGGTCAGGGGAGGTGATCCTTCCCCCTGCTCAGCCCTGGTGAGGCCACATCTGTAGTGCTGTGCCCAGTGCTGGGCTCCCCAGTACAAGAAAAACATGGATGTACTGGACAGAGTCCGGTGAAGGGCCACAAAGATGATTAAGGGCCTCAGGCATTTGTCATGCAAGGTGAGGCTGAGAGCTGGGACTATGCAGCTTGGAGAAGAGAAGGCTCAGGGGGATCTTATCAGTACACACCTGATGGGGGAAGTGAAGAGGATGGAGCCAGGGTCTCCTCAGTGGTACCCAGTGAGAGGACAAGACGCAAAGGCACAAATTGAAATACAGGAAATTCCATGTGAATGTAAGGGAAAAGCTTTTTTACTGTGAGAGTGGTTGAACGCAGGAACAGGTCACCCAGAGAGGCTCTGGAGTCTCTGTCCTTGGAGATAATCAAAACCTGACAGGACACAGCCCTGAGCACCCTGCTCTGGCTGACCTTGCTCTGAGCAGCGGGGTCGGACTAGATGACCTGCAGAGCTGCCTTCCAGCCTCAATGATTCTGTGAAGCTTTCTTCAGTGAAAGGCTATAGATTGCTTGGCACTTCTTTTGTTCTATTAATTTCTATCCATTTTAGCCTTAATTCCTATTCAATTGCCTTGAAAACTAAAATATTTTCGATTTCATGGCTATAAAAGTATTAATTAAAATAGACCAGCATCACAACTGAACGTTACAGATTGCAATCTATAAAACTGTACAGCTACTAAAGATGGAGAAACCTACTTTTGAATTCCATTGTAAATAATTTCAGAATGTTTACAAGGAACTGAGTGAAGTATCTAATGCAGGTTTTATGAAAATTATTCTCTGCTTGCTCTTTCCTATCAAGATCCTAACACCAACTTGTAAATGAGACTCGATATAGGGTGTTGTATAGCTTTCCTTAAAAATGCCATTAGGATGAGAAGGAAAAGAGAACAACTGTTCTACATTTTGGAGACATTTCTCCTTAAATAGTGTTTATGTACTGCAAGCATCCCTTCCATAAACAAACCAGGTCTTTGGAACAAGTGAACACAATCTCTGAAGAATCTTTACCAGCTTCTATT
This sequence comes from Phalacrocorax carbo, assembly GCF_963921805.1. Taxonomy (NCBI): domain Eukaryota; kingdom Metazoa; phylum Chordata; class Aves; order Suliformes; family Phalacrocoracidae; genus Phalacrocorax; species Phalacrocorax carbo. The sequence continues at coordinate 16,957,939 of NC_087514.1, read as the reverse complement.
TCTGGTACATGATGCACTGAGAATTTTAGGCCAACATGGGCATATGGCCTCTAGTCTGATAGGAAACATTTCATGGAATTCACGACAGAGCCACAGCATAATGACTGAAGACCTTAAAATCAGTGATATAACACAAGGTAGTAGGAGCATGTAAAAGCACACGAAAAAGGAAAGTCATGGTAACTGGTGTGAAGAAAGGAATACTCTGAATCCCTTATTAATCAAGTTTAACCTCATTCACTAAACTGCCTTAACGTCTTCCATTTTTTTTTTTTTTTTAGGAGAATCACCAAGTAGGGAAATAATTTTAAAAAAACCAACAAATAATAAACAACATTTATCTTAATAACATTAATTCAGGATTTGTGGCTTTCTGCCTTTGCAGCCCTAGAAACCGGTATGCCCTCTGTGCTTTCTATACTTATTCACATCTGCACAGAGAGAATACTGTAACTGCACAGCAGTGCCTCCAGCATCCCTAGTCTAATTTTTCTCTCATTTTTAAGGAAGTGGTTCTTAAATTGCTTAAGACACAAGCTTCAAAAGCTGTATTGTCAGAATCACTCCTATAGATTGCATTTGACCAAAGGAATTGTTTCTAATGCAAGTGGCAGGGTGAGCTTACTGCTGGGGGCAGCCATCCTCTTAAATGGCACGAGTCTGACTTACTGCTTGTATGAGAGAAACACATAACTAGGTGGACAGGCCACTTAACCCGGAAAAGGAACATGTATAATTTTATACCTGTTCAATAAATAGTGGCGTTTTCCATCATCATTTCTGCACAGCGAGGAAGAAATGTACCCACCCTGTCACATACTCAGGCTTTAGTTCAGAGTGCTGCAAAGGACTGAAAATCAGCATTCAAGAAATCAAGCACCGGGCTGGAAGGAGAGGCATGCCGAAAACCTTCCTGCAAGCCCACAGTTACTTATTTTTCACATCATTCAGAGGCTTCTTAAATGAAGCTGACTGCACAGGAATGCATTGAGAAATAAGCCCTCCGCTTCCTTTTAAAAATGGTGTCAGTGAACACCTCCATGGCCTCGCTCGTAGGCAGCTGCGGCTGCATCCAGGCTGTAACCGGAGAGGCAAAGACCACTGGGCTGACTGAAAGCATTGGTGCATTTGTGCAGACCTGGGGCATGTGCTCAAAGAGGAACTCTCTGGTCCTGTTCTACTGATCAGTGCATCAGCCTTTGCTATTTAGGCAAAAAATGACAGGAAACTATTTCCTTTTTACCTTCTACCTGCTAGTATCACAGTTCATCTGATTTTGAAACAAGCCTCCAGTAGGCCCACATGCACAACTCTGAAGTAAGAAGAAACCCTTTAAATTCAGACATGTTGTACAAAATCATAGCTGCTACTTGCTCACAGGCTATATTCAAAATCTTCAGGATTGAGAAGGAAAAAAGACGTACTCCAGAAAGGAGCACATTTATAATGACATGCCTAGGAGAAAAAAAAATAATCTTCCATTTCATCAGCATCTTTGCCAAAAGCCCTCTTTCAGGAACTGAAAAGAGAAGGGCCTTTATTTCCTACATATATTTTATAGGAAACATTTTTTGGTTCTGTGTCATGGACTAGGATTTCACACCTTAGTGGCTAGTCTTATGGAAATGGACATGGCTGTGGAAACTTCATGGCTGCGAAACCCTGATAGTAAAATCAGCAGGAAGATGAGGAAGGTGTGGGGAACACTGAATGATTCATGTGGTAACAACCTCTGGACCCTGTGAGGGGATTTTGGGATGACTGCCAATGTTACCTGTCTATGACCAGCATCCTGGACCCTCTAAAGCAGGCTTTAAATCTGGACATGATACAGAGGGAGTATTGCTCTTTTGAATAATGCCTCAAAATATGTAAGTGGATGTGACAAGTGGGGATTTTTATAAGGAAAGATCTTTCCAAAATCAAGTTGCAATTACCAATGAGTTATACCTCCCAAAAATAATTCCTAAAACATAATTACCAAGCCCTGTTTCCTTTATTAATAGCAGTCTGAGTTAGTGGGGGAACAACTTCCAGAAGTTCCCATAGAGCAGTGCAAAACTAAGCATCATAGCTATGACATTCAACAAATCAGTGTTTTGCAACTAATTCTTCCTTTGCCAAATCAAAGAACAAATCCTTTCCTATTACATATCCAGCATATAAAGATGGAAGAAGAAGAAGGAAGCAGGAGGAACATTCGAAGTGATGGCATTTTGTCTTCCCAAGTAACTGTTACATGGGATGGAGCCCTGCTTTCCATGAGATGGCTGAGCACCTGCATGACAATTGGAATTAGTGAATGAATTCCTTGTTTTGCTTTGCTTGTGTGCACGGCTTTTGCTTTACCTGTTAAACTGTCTTTATCTCAACCCATGATTTTACTCAACTTTTCCTATTCTCTCCCTCATCCAACCGGGGGGGTGGGGTGGGTGTGGGGGAGGGGTGTGAACGAGCAGCTGTGTGGGGCTTAGTTGCCAGCTGGGATTGAACCAAAACAGTCCTTTTTGGTGCCCAATGTGGGGCTCAAAGAGTTTGAGATAACAACAGATTTGACTGGAATTTGCTAGATCAAATTTATAGCTGTTATTGCTGTTTAGTGTTTAGCTATTAATCAGCAGGCTCCTGTGCTTGCGATGGGGCTTGCTTGCCTTACCGTATATCAGAGTCTAGTGCTCATTAGCGGCTGCTTTTTGCTTTCACTGCTTGCTGTACTGCTGTACTGCTTATTGCTGTGCCTGGGAACACTGATAACAGCAATGGCCAGATGCCTGGGCTGGCAGATGGCCAGGGCATCGCTGCTGTTTCTGTGCTGCTGGACTGAACAGGCTGGAACTCCACGGTGAACTTGAGTCGAAGGGACTGTGACCTGTGGATGAGTGCATGTGGGAGCAGGACACCCTGAGGCATCTGTGGCTGTGGATAAGCCCATGCCACAGCAGGTATATCTCAAAGCGTTTGTGGCTGTGGTTATGTCTGTGCAGCAGCAGGTATGCCTCTGAGGGAATTGTGGCCCCAGGATAAGTCCACATTGGAGGAGGTACACCTCAAAGCATCAGTGGCTGTGCAGGAGGTCATGCTGGACCACCTCAAAGCATGTGGCCATGGATAAGCCCACAACAGAGCAGGTACAATCCTGGAGAGACTGCAGCCATGGGTAAGGCCATGTTGGAGCTGGTTTACTTCTGAGGGGACTGTGGATGTGGGTAAGGCCATGCTGGAGTGAGTATACCTCTGAAGGCATTGTAGACCATGGAGAAGCCACGTTGGAAAAGGTGCACCTCAAAGTGACTGTGGCTGTGGATAAGTCTATGCTGCAGCAGTTACACCCCTGGAGAAACTGTGGCTCCTAGATAAGGCTCTACTTGGAGCAGGTACTTCCCTAAGGGACTGCTGGTTTTGGCTGGGGTAGAGTTAATTTTCTTCATAGTAGCTAGTATGGGGCAGTGTTTTGGATTTGTGCTGAAAACAGCATTGATAATACAGAGATGTATTTGTTACTGCTGACCAGTGCTTTCACAAGGTCAAGGCCTTTTCCTGTTTCTCACACCACCCCACCAACGAGTGGGCTGGGGTGCACAAGAGGCTGGGAGGTGGGGAGGGGACACAGCCGGGACAGCTGACCCAAACTGACCAACGGGATATTCCATACCATATAACGTCATGCTCAGTGTATAACCCTGGGGGAAGAAGGAAGGGGGGACATTTGGAATGATCGTGTTTGCCTTCCCAGGAAACCGTTATGCGTGATGGAGCCCTGCTTTCCTGGAGATGGCTGAACACCTGCCTGCCCATGGGAAGGGGTGAAAGAATTCCTTGTTTTGTTTTGCTTTACCTATTAAACTGTCTTTATCTCAACCCATGAGTTTTCTCACTCTTACCCTTCTGATTCTGTCCTGTCCTGCTGGGGGGGCGGGGGGTGTGAAGGTGAGTGAGTGGCTGTGTGGGGCTTAGTTGCTGTCTGGGTCTGGGGTTAAACCATGACAAGCAAAAGGAGAGCAAAAGTTGGTAGAAAACCTACAGAGCTAGCACGGATTTGATGCCCATCTATTTTAGGCATAGAAGAAAAAGAAATAAAAAGAAGATAAAAACCTGACTACACTGAGCTTGGCATTTGCTGTGGTAAAGGTAATTCTTGGCTGATTTGACTATGGCCTTGACATCTACCTTTGGAGCCATGGTATATGCATGGCACAACAGGGCAGACATGGTAGACTTATCTTCAAGATGGCCTAGATAATTTTGCATTTCAGGAATGACAGCCCTAGCCCTGTAGCACATATTGGATGCACAGCCAGGGCTGTGACTTCTACTACATTTCAGTGATTAATGGCCTCATAATGGAATACAAGTTTCCTACAGAATGTTGCAATCTCCTTACAAATTTGGCCTTGTCTGCTAGTTACTGGCAGGTTGCAGGAGCACTGAACGACCAGCATCACTCAAAGCACTGTGTGCAGTCTCAGGTACAGAGGTGAAGGTGCACAAAGCAGCTGGGCAGCACTGAGTGCAGCCAGGCTGGATTGTAAGTCAGCTGCAGTCACTAGAGTACCGTGAGGGCACCTAAAGGGTGCTGTTCCCATGGCAGGGGGCAAAGAAAAACATTGGGGAACTTTATCACAGGCAACATCACTCAACAATTGGAATGAGCTATTTTAAAGGCAGATCTGCCTTTAAAATGCCTAATCTCAGTCCTGATTTTGAAGTGTTCCTGCAGGAAGTATTTGCACACACACACATGCCACCAATAAGCCAAGAAACTCACGCCTTTATGGTTCATTTTTTAATCCAGTGCAGCCTGTAGATCGTGAGTCACACAGTCCCTTCTTATGCAAAAGGCCAAACAGCTACTGAGAGAAGAGCAAGAATGAAACTCCTATGGTTTTAACAGTTACTCATAGAAGTCAAGATGGGGATCCCCTTGTTTATGCACAGCATTGCGTAAGATTACAGGGCTATTTAAGCAGTTAGATAGTACAAAAAAGAGAGAATCTCAGCATCTGACTTTAGAAGACATCACTGTGATCACTAGTAAAGCAATAGTAATCATCTAGTTAAAGAATCTTAGGCACTACTTCTGACTTTATCCATTAAACTCCGCTATCCCATATAGAGTAAATAACTTCCAGGAAATCTACTGCACATACTTCAATATTCTGGTATTTTTAAAACACACAGCCCTTTTCATGCATGAATATCCCTTAATGTGTCTGCCGGAGTTTCTGTGCTTTGCACGGACTAGCAAGAAGGGATGTTGGATGATGCTTGCGTTATGCTCTTAAGTTCTACCAGATTTCAGTAATAATTCTGATCAACCAGTGCATTCCAGACTTTATTGCCCATCTTTCTTTTTCCATTTCTTCCATCAACCAACCAGTTAATAAGAAAATAGGAAGAAAATGTGTGTGCAATGGATAGCACAGCATTCCAATGAGACACAGAAGTGGACAAATAATAGGATAGTCAAGAATATCAAGCAAAAATGTTAACATTAACTAGGTTTACTTTTCACTCTATTTAAATACAGAAATTTAAAGTAAGAAGTTTCTGTATTTTAGTCTCAGCCAATTTTGGGCCACACTGAATGTTAAATAAACTATTATTTAATCAAATACAGGCATATTAGTCTCACTCCTGCTGACAACTTCAATTAGAATATTTTTGCTTCATACAAAAAAAAAAAAAGAAAAAAGAAAAAGCTCATGATCTTTAAACTACTATGGCTTCTGCACAACATCTGGTTACAATTTTTTATATATTCAACCATCAAACTTCTATCTCCACAAAACAGTTTACTCAAGATTTGTTTTAATTATCCTGCATTGCAAGCTTCATATGGCTTTGAAAAGGGGGTGAAAGGATCGCTCACGATGCAGACAGATGCAAACTGAAAGGGACTGTACATTGAAAGATGTTTTTGAAACAATTTAAAAAAAAAAGAAAAAAAATCCTTTCTATCATTGCCAGGAAACAAGTGCTACTTTAACTGTTTCATTACACAATACCTCTTGGCTTGGTCATTAGCAATTTTAACTGTTTTTTGGTTGGATTCTAGGATTAAGGCAATCTTTATTAGCACCTTCATTGGAGCCATACAAGTTGCAAATATATATTTTCTCTTCTTCTCGCCAATGTCACAGTGGGAACACTGTATTTCTAAAAGTGCTAGTTTAAAACAGAAAACTTAGCAAAGAAAGCATCTGAATGTGATAAAGAAGAAATAAAAATGAATTTTATAGCAGCACAGAAAAGCTTTGCTCATACAAAACAAAAAAGTTGTACTGAATTTTAAGCATGGGAGAGATCTAATTTATTTTCATAAGCCTATTCACCTGTGTAAAGTTAAGCACATCCATAAGCTTTTGCAAGATTGGACCTAAGACAAAAATTAAGAAAATGCCTGGGGTTCTGGTTTTATTAAATGTTAGAGCCTCAGTCAGCCAAAGGGACATAAGTGTATTTTTCTTAAACGAGTCTTGGGGTGCTACACCAAATCAGTGAGTCATCACTACAGATAGAAACTGTTTGTCTTGACGTGGTGGAATTATTGTAAACTTTGGAGGATATGAAACTTCTTATTCATTTATTTGCATTACATATATGGATTAATGGAAAACCATTATGGAAAGTTATTGTTTATTTTATGAGGTAACTGCTTTGAAATCCAGTAAATGAAACTCCTTTTTCCTGTTTTTGAGTCAGTCAGCACCCATCATTCCAAGATAGGATATTCAAGGAAACTTCAGGGTTTTTTCTGGAGGTTTCTTCTGATGCAATGTGTGGATTAGCATAGACATGGAATGTCATCTTTTAAGACGACTTTTTTTTTTTCCTTTAAAGATGCTCCAAAGAAGCCAGCAGAAGACATAGCTGCAAAAACACAACTTAAAACCATGGCCAACAGCTGAGCTTCACTGGCTCTGAGTCCCAGACAGAAACTCTCTTGAGTTTGGTACTGGAGGAATACATGCAGCTTTTTTTAAAACTATTTTTAATGGGGAAACTTCATTTGTGTATTAAAGAGGTCCCGAAAAGATGATTTTATTTTGGTTCTGTGAGATGTTCTGGTATTAAATGTATGATACAGTCATGTCTCTGAATTGGTGACTACCAGTCAGCAATGGGACAACACACACATGAAAAAAACCACCAACAATTTTCAATCCATGGAGAACCACACCAAAATGAATCTAACCCCTGGAGCCTACTTAATTAGTCAGGAGGACCTCTGAGCAGGCTGTCTCACTAAACTCTGGGCACTGCCTCCACGGGGACTGCAAGAACTGCTGAAACAGTTTCTCTCCGTTATGGTAATATTTGACACTTTGCTTGCAACCAGAAACAGAAAAATACAGAAGAATGCAAAACTCTAACAACATGCAAATTGATGATAAAAAGTCACTGTTTTTCACAAAGCCTTGATTGGCACACAGGAGGATGATGATGGAGATGAAGCTGTATTTTATCTGAACCAGCCTTTCATCCTCAAGTTCGAAATCTCGCAGTTACACCAAAGACGTGACTGTTGCCCCCAGGTTACAGGCACCACCTCAGCGTATCAGCAAAAGGGACTTGCTGGGTTCATGCTGATTAAAGTGAGGAAACATGCATTGTCACTGTCCTCACTGACACAGCCTGTGAACAAAGGGCTTCAGTATTCACTGCCATCTTCTATTTCAGGTATGAAAAGCACGAACAAGACTCAGAACAAAAGGAAGCCATCAGTGAAGCCTTCTTTGCATGTCCACCCCCCACCTCCCACCCCCCCCAATTCCCATTAACAATCCCAAGGTATATTTGTAGTGTGGTGGGAATTCAGACACGCGATTTTGATTAATGTTAATGCAAGTCGTGTGGCCAAATCCCTGTACACTACTTTGAGAGTTTATTCTAAAATCAAAATATAATTAAGGTTGCAACACAAGCCAAATAAGGCAAGGAAATGACACTTCATTAGTAACCTATTTGTTACGAGTACCATAGGTAACCTGTTGCAACAGCATGGTACTATAATAAAACGTTTTAAGTGTTTATATGCCACCATTGTCAACTGGTTAGGAAACTATGGTAAAGACATCCAGACACACTAAAAAAAAAGGGTTAGGTTCTGCAACTAGACAAATTACTTCTTTACATTATTTAGTTGTGGTATTGGATCGGAAGATTTTGAGTCCTCTTCCCAGTGCCACTTGGAGACCAGCACATTTCTCTTTGTAAATTTATACTAATGAGCAGTCGTGCATAATACAGCAGACTGCAAATAGAGGAGAAGAGAAGCTGAAGGGAGAAGGAATGCGTATGAGGAGGTTCTGTTTAGTCGAGGTGATAGGTAACAGGTAAACAATCTAAAGATTGTTTTCAGTTGTCCCTCTTGCACAAAGCTATATTCCAGATCTTTATAATTGTGAATACTGAACGTGAAGTTGATAATGAGAAAGGGTATCACACATGGGAAGAGGTCCTGTGTCCCTGGCACTGTTTTTGCTCATGACTGAAAGTGGAATTTCTGTGGTCATTCCCTTACTCTCATCCTGCAGAGAAACACCAAACCAGCTTTGGTTTTGGGTTTTATTATAATTTTCATTATTATTGCTGTGGACTGTGGGCTAAGGTTTTTAATCTTTTCCTCCATCATGGAAAAGCCCATGGAAAGAGTTCTCTAAACTCTCTCATGGAGGCGACAGTAGCTTTTTTACTGAAGATCGGTAGAATCTATTTAAGAAGCTAATGGCTGTGGGCTATAATCCGCAACGAACTACTCTTCCCATCTTTGTAATGTAAAAAGAAGAGAGCGTTTTTGTGTATGTACATGTGTGTGTGAAGGACAGAGGGGAAAAAGGAAGAGGGTACTGACAACAGCGAGTCAGCTGCGCTTCACAGAACAGGGGATCTTGCAGTAGCAAGTAGGCAATGGGTCTGTCTGAGATCGAGCTACTTTCCATATCATCACTAAAAGAAAATGAGATTAAAGACACAAAATACAACTCAGGCCTTCATGTAGGATTTAGGATTATTACTGTAGACCTCAGGTATTTTGTGCTGGCATTCTGGACATATGTAATGTCATTGCTAGGACTAAATTCAAAGCTCTGAACATATGTACTGCAAACCAAAAACTGAGCAAAAGAACTGGTGCTTAATGGAAGAACATCTGGGCAATAAGTGTTGATCGTTATTACACATCTATACACTGTACTCATTGCCACATTTCTAGCAAGTTCAGAAGAGAGTATTGTATGCTACAGGATAAATTTGGCTTGCAGTACATAATCTGACTTTATAAGCAACTTTGGCAGGCTAATAGATTTCTGTACAAGTTCATTAAAATGACTTAATTATGAAGTAGATTTTTTTCTTTTAAAAATTCATTGAGCATGTCATATAGATACGTTTTTCTTTAACGTTATATACCCTTTAAAAGTGGATTAGAGGTATAATGTCTTTTGACTCAGTGCAAGAAGCAGGGGTGTGCAGAGAGCTCAGAAGATGTCATTTTTCCCTCTAACATAAAAAGATGTGTGAATTTACTATGGTTCTTCAAAATGGCCTAGTAATTGAGCCTGGTTATGGTCTCATTAATGTGCGAGTTTCATTTGTCACCTTCTTTCTTTGTGGATTATGTGCATTGATTCATCAAGACTTGTGACACCTGGTATTCATTTGCTCTGTTCAGTGCTTCTTTTCTAATCAGTTTGTACTGGATTGGTGTAAGAAACAGTCTGAAAGTAAATCGCACTAGCCTCCTGAAAATAGAAATGAGAAAATTTCAGCTTTTTTGTTAATTTACAATTAAATGCCTTTTCACTCTCTTTTCATGCTCTTTGCGTGCTTTTCTTTCAAGTACGTTTAATAACATGCTTGCTGCAGCTACTCATAACATAAAAGGAGCAAACAAAACAATGTACACTTAACAGGGGAGATGTAGGTGTCTAGTAAGTTCATTATTACAAAAAGTAATTGATTTTAATTCATGTAAATGTAAGTGACAAGAATAACACAGGCAAGGTTTTTTCGTGCTGAACTACAATATCCTTGTGAAGTTGTATAGTTTAATAATGAGGTGTTCTCATGAATTTCCCTCTGCCTTCCCTCTTTACTTCGCTTTTCTAAAATATGTATCACTTCAAATATTTCCATTCCGCTAGTCACTGGCAAATGCCAAAAATAGAGAAAGAGAGATCTGATAAAGATAAAGCATGACAAAAGTTTCACGGATAATTGCCTTCACATATGCAGTTCAGCTCTCATCTCTCCTAATTAGCCTCATTACCATACCTTAAGACAGACCAGCAGTCACTCAAACTCCCTGTTTTTTCTGTCAAAACTATTGCTGACAGGCAAATGGACAACACATGCACTGAGTGAGTCTATTCTAGACTATTCTTTTACAAAACTAGCCTCCAGCAGAAAACACAAAACAATAGGTCTTCTATAAATGCATAATGAAAGTATACATACAGTGTGTGAATGCTCAATAAATTATTGTTCTATTCATTGCTCCACCATCACTTAAAATCAGGACAATAATAATAAAAAAAATCATTCTCATACACTATCATTCTCTAGAAAATCAAAGAGATCAAAACCAACGCAGTATTTCACTATGACTGATCCAGACTTTTAGAACAGCCTTGACACAGTCGCCGGGAAAAAAAAAATAAAATTCACTTGAGTATTGTAAAGTTTGAATACATTGTTGCAGTACTGCTTTCAGAATACCCACGCTATCTCAGGAAGCTTTTTGTTTTTACAAACCATGTTCAAATAAAAAAGCTTCATCCCATTGCTCATATTCATTTAAAATTAGCTCGTAAAAAGTATCCATAGAATAGTTCACCAGGGCACTAGAAATATTTTAATATTAAACTCCACTGGCTATCAAAACATTAAACTGTATAATGGGAAGCCATTGAAACCCCTCACAATGTCCATTTCTTTCTCATTGTTGTTTTACTCACACATTACATTATGTATAGAGGTCAGATACATGGTACTTTGTTTTCATTTTCTTTTTCTCTCTAAATTTCACTCTAACATCTAAGAGTTTGGATATGTTTTTCTAGTCTAACCTCCTGTTAAAAGGCACAGCGTTTTAGTGATTCGTGGTATTTTCGTGTTCACAGTACCACCAATAAAATAAAAATACTGTTTCATAATTTTAATAACAGAAATTTAACACTCGCGACGTCACTTATTTAAGAACTGGACATTACACAGTTACTGGTCTCTTTCCTCCACAGCTCCTTAGAAAAAATCTTTTTTGTGATTTTATTTTTCTTCTGTACAGCAGAAGTTGTGATACAATCTCTATAACAACAAAAAAAAAATCAGTAAAATGGATTTTCTGCACTTTACAGTTTGGGGAAACTAACAGTCCGTTCAGCGTGACTGAAAAATACCCTGAAGGCCAATATTTGCTAAGCATGGCACACACACAGGAGCCTTGTTAAAAATCCACAACAAATCTCTCATTGCAAACAAATCCAGAGGCTTGAGAGCTG